>NW_027463845.1:0-55778 GCF_050947455.1 Rhinoderma darwinii
AGAGGACAGAGCAATGTTCTGCAGATCTGTAGAGAGGTCAGTGGTGTAATAATCTGCAGAATATATCACTCTGTATCTGTCAGTAGAGGACAGAGCAATGTTCTGCAGATATCTAGAGAGGTCAGTGGTGTAATAATCTGCAGAATATATCACTCTGTATCTGTCAGTAGAGGACAGAGCAATGTTCTGCAGATCTGTAGAGAGGTCAGTGGTGTAATAATCTGCAGAATATATCACTCTGTATCTGTCAGGAGGTGGAGAGGACAGAGCAATGTTCTGCAGATCTGTAGAGAGGTCAGTGGTAATAATCTGCAGAATATATCACTATGTATCTGTCAGGAGGTGGAGAGGACAGAGCAATGTTCTGCAGATCTGTAGAGAGGTCAGTGGTGTAATAATCTGCAGAATATATCACTCTGTATCTGTCAGTAGAGGACAGAGCAATGTTCTGCAGATCTGTAGAGGTCAGTGGTGTAATAATCTGCAGAATATATCACTCTGTATCTGTCAGTAGAGGACAGAGCAATGTTCTGCAGATCTCTAGACAGGTCAGTGGTGTAATAATCTGCAGAATATATCACTATGTATCTGTCAGGAGGTGGAGAAGACAGAGCAATGTTCTGCAGATCTGTAGAGAGGTCAGTGGTGTAATAATCTGCAGAATATATCACTCTGTATCTGTCATGTGATACAGGAGCAATGTTCTGCAGATCTGTAGACAGGTCAGTGGTGTAATAATCTGCAGAATATATCACTATGTATCTGTCAGGAGGTGGAGAGGACAGAGCAATGTTCTGCAGATCTGTAGAGGGGTCAGTGGTGTAATAATCTGCAGAATATATCACTATGTATCTGTCAGTAGAGGACAGAGCAATGTTCTGCAGATCTGTAGAGAGGTCAGTGGTGTAATAATCTGCAGAATATATCACTATGTATCTGTCAGTAGAGGACAGAGCAATGTTCTGCAGATCTCTAGAGAGGTCAGTGGTGTAATAATCTGCAGAATATATCACTATGTATCTGTCAGGAGGTGGAGAGGACAGAGCAATGTTCTGCAGATCTGTAGAGAGGTCAGTGGTGTAATAATCTGCAGAATATATCACTCTGTATCTGTCAGGAGGTAGAGGAGCGATGTTCTGCAGATCTGTAGAGAGGTCAGTGGTGTAATAATCTGCAGAATATATCACCATATATCTGTCATGTGATACAGGAGCAATGTTCTGCAGATCTGTAGAGAGGTCAGTGGTGTAATAATCTGCAGAATATATCACTATGTATCTGTCAGTAGAGGACAGAGCAATGTTCTGCAGATCTCTAGAGAGGTCAGTGGTGTAATAATCTGCAGAATATATCACTCTGTATCTGTCAGTAGAGGACAGAGCAATGTTCTGCAGATATCTAGAGAGGTCAGTGGTGTAATAATCTGCAGAATATATCACTCTGTATCTGTCAGGAGGTGGAGAGGACAGAGCAATGTTCTGCAGATCTGTAGAGAGGTCAGTGGTGTAATAATCTGCAGAAATATATCACTCTGTATCTGTCAGTAGAGGACAGAGCAATGTTCTGCAGATCTGTAGAGAGGTCAGTGGTGTAATACTCTGCAGAATATATCACTATATATCTGTCAGGAGGTGGAGAGGACAGAGCAATGTTCTGCAGATCTGTAGACAGGTCAGTGGTGTAATAATCTGCAGAATATATCACTATGTATCTGTCAGTAGAGGACAGAGCAATGTTCTGCAGATCTCTAGGGAGGTCAGTGGTGTAATAATCTGCAGAATATATCACTATGTATCTGTCAGTAGAGGACAGAGCAATGTTCTGCAGATATCTAGAGAGGTCAGTGGTGTAATAATCTGCATAATATATCACCATATATCTGTCATGTGATACAGGAGCAATGTTCTGCAGATCTGTAGAGAGGTCAGTGGTGTAATAATCTGCAGAATATATCACTCTGTATCTGTCAGTAGAGGACAGAGCAATGTTCTGCAGATCTGTAGAGAGGTCAGTGGTGTAATAATCTGCAGAATATATCACTCTGTATCTGTCAGGAGGTGGAGAGGACAGAGCAATGTTCTGCAGATCTGTAGAGAGGTCAGTGGTGTAATACTCTGCAGAATATATCACTATATATCTGTCAGGAGGTGGAGAGGACAGAGCAATGTTCTGCAGATCTGTAGACAGGTCAGTGGTGTAATAATCTGCAGAATATATCACTATGTATCTGTCAGTAGAGGACAGAGCAATGTTCTGCAGATCTCTAGAGAGGTCAGTGGTGTAATAATCTGCAGAATATATCACTCTGTATCTGTCAGGAGGTGGAGAGGACAGAGCAATGTTCTGCAGATCTGTAGACAGGTCAGTGGTGTAATAATCTGCAGAATATATCACTATGTATCTGTCAGTAGAGGACAGAGCAATGTTCTGCAGATCTCTAGAGAGGTCAGTGGTGTAATAATCTGCAGAATATATCACTCTGTATCTGTCAGGAGGTGGAGAGGACAGAGCAATGTTCTGCAGATCTGTAGACAGGTCAGTGGTGTAATAATCTGCAGAATATATCACTATGTATCTGTCAGTAGAGGACAGAGCAATGTTCTGCAGATCTGTAGAGAGGTCAGTGGTGTAATAATCTGCAGAATATATCACTCTGTATCTGTCAGTAGAGGACAGAGCAATGTTCTGCAGATATCTAGAGAGGTCAGTGGTGTAATAATCTGCAGAATATATCACTCTGTATCTGTCAGTAGAGGACAGAGCAATGTTCTGCAGATCTGTAGAGAGGTCAGTGGTGTAATAATCTGCAGAATATATCACTCTGTATCTGTCAGGAGGTGGAGAGGACAGAGCAATGTTCTGCAGATCTGTAGAGAGGTCAGTGGTAATAATCTGCAGAATATATCACTATGTATCTGTCAGGAGGTGGAGAGGACAGAGCAATGTTCTGCAGATCTGTAGAGAGGTCAGTGGTGTAATAATCTGCAGAATATATCACTCTGTATCTGTCAGTAGAGGACAGAGCAATGTTCTGCAGATCTGTAGAGAGGTCAGTGGTGTAATAATCTGCAGAATATATCACTCTGTATCTGTCAGTAGAGGACAGAGCAATGTTCTGCAGATCTCTAGACAGGTCAGTGGTGTAATAATCTGCAGAATATATCACTATGTATCTGTCAGGAGGTGGAGAGGACAGAGCAATGTTCTGCAGATCTGTAGAGAGGTCAGTGGTGTAATAATCTGCAGAATATATCACTCTGTATCTGTCAGTAGAGGACAGAGCAATGTTCTGCAGATATCTAGAGAGGTCAGTGGTGTAATAATCTGCAGAATATATCACTCTGTATCTGTCAGTAGAGGACAGAGCAATGTTCTGCAGATCTGTAGAGAGGTCAGTGGTGTAATAATCTGCAGAATATATCACTCTGTATCTGTCAGGAGGTGGAGAGGACAGAGCAATGTTCTGCAGATCTGTAGAGAGGTCAGTGGTAATAATCTGCAGAATATATCACTATGTATCTGTCAGGAGGTGGAGAGGACAGAGCAATGTTCTGCAGATCTGTAGAGAGGTCAGTGGTGTAATAATCTGCAGAATATATCACTCTGTATCTGTCAGTAGAGGACAGAGCAATGTTCTGCAGATCTGTAGAGAGGTCAGTGGTGTAATAATCTGCAGAATATATCACTCTGTATCTGTCAGTAGAGGACAGAGCAATGTTCTGCAGATCTCTAGACAGGTCAGTGGTGTAATAATCTGCAGAATATATCACTATGTATCTGTCAGGAGGTGGAGAGGACAGAGCAATGTTCTGCAGATCTGTAGAGAGGTCAGTGGTGTAATAATCTGCAGAATATATCACTCTGTATCTGTCATGTGATACAGGAGCAATGTTCTGCAGATCTGTAGACAGGTCAGTGGTGTAATAATCTGCAGAATATATCACTATGTATCTGTCAGGAGGTGAAGAGGACAGAGCAATGTTCTGCAGACCTGTAGAGAGGTCAGTGGTGTAATAATCTGCAGAATATATCACTATGTATCTGTCAGTAGAGGACAGAGCAATGTCTGCAGATCTGTAGAGAGGTCAGTGGTGTAATAATCTGCAGAATATATCACTATGTATCTGTCAGTAGAGGACAGAGCAATGTTCTGCAGATCTCTAGAGAGGTCAGTGGTGTAATAATCTGCAGAATATATCACTATGTATCTGTCAGGAGGTGGAGAGGACAGAGCAATGTTCTGCAGATCTGTAGAGAGGTCAGTGGTGTAATAATCTGCAGAATATATCACTCTGTATCTGTCAGTAGAGGACAGAGCAATGTTCTGCAGATCTGTAGAGAGGTCAGTGGTGTAATAATCTGCAGAATATATCACTATGTATCTGTCAGTAGAGGACAGAGCAATGTTCTGCAGATCTGTAGAGAGGACAGTGTTGTAATAATCTGCAGAATATATCACTATGTATCTGTCAGTAGAGGACAGAGCAATGTTCTGCAGATCTGTAGAGAGGTCAGTGGTGTAATAATCTGCAGAATATATCACTATGTATCTGTCAGTAGAGGACAGAGCAATGTTCTGCAGATCTCTAGAGAGGTCAGTGGTGTAATAATCTGCAGAATATATCACTATGTATCTGTCAGGAGGTGGAGAGGACAGAGCAATGTTCTGCAGATCTGTAGAGAGGTCAGTGGTGTAATAATCTGCAGAATATATCACTCTGTATCTGTCAGTAGAGGACAGAGCAATGTTCTGCAGATCTGTAGAGAGGACAGTGTTGTAATAATCTGCAGAATATATCACTATGTATCTGTCAGTAGAGGACAGAGCAATGTTCTGCAGATCTGTAGAGAGGTCAGTGGTGTAATAATCTGCAGAATATATCACTCTGTATCTGTCAGTAGAGGACAGAGCAATGTTCTGCAGATCTGTAGAGAGGTCAGTGGTGTAATAATCTGCAGAATATATCACTCTGTATCTGTCAGGAGGTGAAGAGGACAGAGCAATGTTCTGCAGATCTGTATAGAGGTCAGTGGTGTAATAATCTGCAGAATACATCACTATGTATCTGTCAGGAGGTGGAGAGGACAGAGCAATGTTCTGCAGATCTGTAGAGAGGTCAGTGGTGTAATAATCTGCAGAATATATCACTATGTATCTGTCAGTAGAGGACAGAGCAATGTTCTGCAGATATCTGGAGAGGTCAGTGGTATAATAATCTGCAGAATATATCACCATATATCTGTCATGTGATACAGGAGCAATGTTCTGCAGATCTGTAGAGAGGTCAGTGGTGTAATACTCTGCAGATTATATCACTATATATCTGTCAGGAGGTGGAGAGGACAGAGCAATGTTCTGCAGCTCTGTAGAGAGGGTAGTGGTGTAATAATCTGCAGAATATATCACTCTGTATCTGTCAGTAGAGGACAGAGCAATGTTCTGCAGATATCTAGAGAGGTCAGTGGTGTAATAATCTGCATAATATATCACCATATATCTGTCATGTGATACAGGAGCAATGTTCTGCAGATCTGTAGAGAGGTCAGTGGTGTAATAATCTGCAGAATATATCACTATGTATCTGTCAGTAGAGGACAGAGCAATGTTCTGCAGATATCTAGAGAGGTCAGTGGTGTAATAATCTGCAGAATATATCACTCTGTATCTGTCAGGAGGTAGAGGAGCGATGTTCTGCAGATCTGTAGAGAGGTCAGTGGTGTAATAATCTGCAGAATATATCACCATATATCTGTCATGTGATACAGGAGCAATGTTCTGCAGATCTGTAGAGAGGTCAGTGGTGTAATAATCTGCAGAATATATCACTATGTATCTGTCAGTAGAGGACAGAGCAATGTTCTGCAGATCTCTAGAGAGGTCAGTGGTGTAATAATCTGCAGAATATATCACTCTGTATCTGTCAGTAGAGGACAGAGCAATGTTCTGCAGATATCTAGAGAGGTCAGTGGTGTAATAATCTGCAGAATATATCACTCTGTATCTGTCAGGAGGTGGAGAGGACAGAGCAATGTTCTGCAGATCTGTAGAGAGGTCAGTGGTGTAATAATCTGCAGAATATATCACTCTGTATCTGTCAGTAGAGGACAGAGCAATGTTCTGCAGATCTGTAGAGAGGTCAGTGGTGTAATACTCTGCAGAATATATCACTATATATCTGTCAGGAGGTGGAGAGGACAGAGCAATGTTCTGCAGATCTGTAGACAGGTCAGTGGTGTAATAATCTGCAGAATATATCACTATGTATCTGTCAGTAGAGGACAGAGCAATGTTCTGCAGATCTCTAGGGAGGTCAGTGGTGTAATAATCTGCAGAATATATCACTCTGTATCTGTCAGTAGAGGACAGAGCAATGTTCTGCAGATATCTAGAGAGGTCAGTGGTGTAATAATCTGCAGAATATATCACTCTGTATCTGTCAGTAGAGGACAGAGCAATGTTCTGCAGATCTGTAGAGAGGTCAGTGGTGTAATAATCTGCAGAATATATCACTCTGTATCTGTCAGGAGGTGGAGAGGACAGAGCAATGTTCTGCAGATCTGTAGAGAGGTCAGTGGTAATAATCTGCAGAATATATCACTATGTATCTGTCAGGAGGTGGAGAGGACAGAGCAATGTTCTGCAGATCTGTAGAGAGGTCAGTGGTGTAATAATCTGCAGAATATATCACTCTGTATCTGTCAGTAGAGGACAGAGCAATGTTCTGCAGATCTGTAGAGAGGTCAGTGGTGTAATAATCTGCAGAATATATCACTCTGTATCTGTCAGTAGAGGACAGAGCAATGTTCTGCAGATCTCTAGACAGGTCAGTGGTGTAATAATCTGCAGAATATATCACTATGTATCTGTCAGGAGGTGGAGAGGACAGAGCAATGTTCTGCAGATCTGTAGAGAGGTCAGTGGTGTAATAATCTGCAGAATATATCACTCTGTATCTGTCATGTGATACAGGAGCAATGTTCTGCAGATCTGTAGACAGGTCAGTGGTGTAATAATCTGCAGAATATATCACTATGTATCTGTCAGGAGGTGAAGAGGACAGAGCAATGTTCTGCAGACCTGTAGAGAGGTCAGTGGTGTAATAATCTGCAGAATATATCACTATGTATCTGTCAGTAGAGGACAGAGCAATGTTCTGCAGATCTGTAGAGAGGTCAGTGGTGTAATAATCTGCAGAATATATCACTATGTATCTGTCAGTAGAGGACAGAGCAATGTTCTGCAGATCTCTAGAGAGGTCAGTGGTGTAATAATCTGCAGAATATATCACTATGTATCTGTCAGGAGGTGGAGAGGACAGAGCAATGTTCTGCAGATCTGTAGAGAGGTCAGTGGTGTAATAATCTGCAGAATATATCACTCTGTATCTGTCAGTAGAGGACAGAGCAATGTTCTGCAGATCTGTAGAGAGGTCAGTGGTGTAATAATCTGCAGAATATATCACTATGTATCTGTCAGTAGAGGACAGAGCAATGTTCTGCAGATCTGTAGAGAGGACAGTGTTGTAATAATCTGCAGAATATATCACTATGTATCTGTCAGTAGAGGACAGAGCAATGTTCTGCAGATCTGTAGAGAGGTCAGTGGTGTAATAATCTGCAGAATATATCACTATGTATCTGTCAGTAGAGGACAGAGCAATGTTCTGCAGATCTCTAGAGAGGTCAGTGGTGTAATAATCTGCAGAATATATCACTATGTATCTGTCAGGAGGTGGAGAGGACAGAGCAATGTTCTGCAGATCTGTAGAGAGGTCAGTGGTGTAATAATCTGCAGAATATATCACTCTGTATCTGTCAGTAGAGGACAGAGCAATGTTCTGCAGATCTGTAGAGAGGACAGTGTTGTAATAATCTGCAGAATATATCACTATGTATCTGTCAGTAGAGGACAGAGCAATGTTCTGCAGATCTGTAGAGAGGTCAGTGGTGTAATAATCTGCAGAATATATCACTCTGTATCTGTCAGTAGAGGACAGAGCAATGTTCTGCAGATCTGTAGAGAGGTCAGTGGTGTAATAATCTGCAGAATATATCACTCTGTATCTGTCAGGAGGTGAAGAGGACAGAGCAATGTTCTGCAGATCTGTATAGAGGTCAGTGGTGTAATAATCTGCAGAATACATCACTATGTATCTGTCAGGAGGTGGAGAGGACAGAGCAATGTTCTGCAGATCTGTAGAGAGGTCAGTGGTGTAATAATCTGCAGAATATATCACTATGTATCTGTCAGTAGAGGACAGAGCAATGTTCTGCAGATATCTGGAGAGGTCAGTGGTATAATAATCTGCAGAATATATCACCATATATCTGTCATGTGATACAGGAGCAATGTTCTGCAGATCTGTAGAGAGGTCAGTGGTGTAATACTCTGCAGATTATATCACTATATATCTGTCAGGAGGTGGAGAGGACAGAGCAATGTTCTGCAGCTCTGTAGAGAGGGTAGTGGTGTAATAATCTGCAGAATATATCACTCTGTATCTGTCAGTAGAGGACAGAGCAATGTTCTGCAGATATCTAGAGAGGTCAGTGGTGTAATAATCTGCATAATATATCACCATATATCTGTCATGTGATACAGGAGCAATGTTCTGCAGATCTGTAGAGAGGTCAGTGGTGTAATAATCTGCAGAATATATCACTATGTATCTGTCAGTAGAGGACAGAGCAATGTTCTGCAGATATCTAGAGAGGTCAGTGGTGTAATAATCTGCAGAATATATCACTCTGTATCTGTCAGGAGGTAGAGGAGCGATGTTCTGCAGATCTGTAGAGAGGTCAGTGGTGTAATAATCTGCAGAATATATCACCATATATCTGTCATGTGATACAGGAGCAATGTTCTGCAGATCTGTAGAGAGGTCAGTGGTGTAATAATCTGCAGAATATATCACTATGTATCTGTCAGTAGAGGACAGAGCAATGTTCTGCAGATCTCTAGAGAGGTCAGTGGTGTAATAATCTGCAGAATATATCACTCTGTATCTGTCAGTAGAGGACAGAGCAATGTTCTGCAGATATCTAGAGAGGTCAGTGGTGTAATAATCTGCAGAATATATCACTCTGTATCTGTCAGGAGGTGGAGAGGACAGAGCAATGTTCTGCAGATCTGTAGAGAGGTCAGTGGTGTAATAATCTGCAGAATATATCACTCTGTATCTGTCAGTAGAGGACAGAGCAATGTTCTGCAGATCTGTAGAGAGGTCAGTGGTGTAATACTCTGCAGAATATATCACTATATATCTGTCAGGAGGTGGAGAGGACAGAGCAATGTTCTGCAGATCTGTAGACAGGTCAGTGGTGTAATAATCTGCAGAATATATCACTATGTATCTGTCAGTAGAGGACAGAGCAATGTTCTGCAGATCTCTAGGGAGGTCAGTGGTGTAATAATCTGCAGAATATATCACTATGTATCTGTCAGTAGAGGACAGAGCAATGTTCTGCAGATATCTAGAGAGGTCAGTGGTGTAATAATCTGCAGAATATATCACTATGTATCTGTCAGTAGAGGACAGAGCAATGTTCTGCAGATCTGTAGAGAGGTCAGTGGTGTAATAATCTGCAGAATATATCACTCTGTATCTGTCAGTAGAGGACAGAGCAATGTTCTGCAGATCTGTAGAGAGGTCAGTGGTGTAATAATCTGCAGAATATATCACTATGTATCTGTCAGTAGAGGACAGAGCAATGTTCTGCAGATCTGTAGAGAGGACAGTGTTGTAATAATCTGCAGAATATATCACTATGTATCTGTCAGTAGAGGACAGAGCAATGTTCTGCAGATCTGTAGACAGGTCAGTGGTGTAATAATCTGCAGAATATATCACTGTATCTCTCAGGAGGTGTAGAGGACAGAGCAATGTTCTGCAGATCTGTAGAGAGGTCAGTGGTGTAATAATCTGCAGAATATATCACTCTGTATCTGTCAGGAGGTGGAGAGGACAGAGCAATGTTCTGCAGATCTGTAGAGAGGTCAGTGGTGTAATAATCTGCAGAATATATCACTCTGTATCTGTCAGTAGAGGACAGAGCAATGTTCTGCAGATCTGTAGAGAGGTCAGTGGTGTAATAATCTGCAGAATAATTCACTCTGTATCTGTCAGTAGAGGACAGAGAAATTCCTCACATATTACATATACCCTGATGTACTCCTCACATATTACATATACCCTGATGTACTCCTCACATATTACATATACCCTGATGTACTCCTCGCATATTACATATATCCTGATGTACTCCTCGCATATTACATATACCGTGATGTACTCCTCACAGATTACATATACCCTGATGTACTCCTCACATATTACATATATCCTGATGTACTCCTCACATATTACATATACCCTGATGTACTCCTCACATATTACATATACCGTGATGTACTCCTCACAGATTACATATACCCTGATGTACTCCTCACAGATTACATATACCCTGATGTACTCCTCACATATTACATATACCCTGATGTACTCCTCACATATTACATTTACCCTGATGTACTCCTCACATCTTACATATACCCTGATGTACTCCTCACAGCTTACATATACCCTGATATACTCCTCACATATTACATATACCCTGATGTACGCCGCACAGATTACATATACCCTGATGTACTCCTCACAGATTACATATACCCTGATGTACTCCTCACAGATTACATATACCCTGATGTACTCCTAACATATTACATATACCCTGATGTACTCCTCACAGATTACATATATCCTGATGTACTCCTCACATATTACATATACCCTGATGTACTCCTCACATCTTACATATACCCTGATGTACTCCTCACAGATTACATATACCCTGATGTTCTCCGCACAGATTACATATACCCTGATGTACTCCTCACATATTACATATATCCTGATGTACTCCTCACATATTACATATACCCTGATGTACTCCACACAGATTACATATACCCTGATGTACTCCTCACAGATTACATATACCCTGATGTACTCCTCACATATTACATATACCCTGATGTACTCCTCACATATTACAAATACCCTGATGTACTCCTCACATATTACATATATCCTGATGTACTCCTCACAGATTACATATAACCTGATGTACTCCTCACATATTACATATATCCTGATGTACTCCTCACATATTACATATATCCTGATGTACTCCTCACATATTACATATACCCTGATGTACTCCTCACAGATTACATATACCCTAATGTACTCCTCACATCTTACATATACCCTGATGTACTCCTCACAGATTACATATACCCTGATGTTCTCCGCACAGATTACATACCCTGATGTACTCCTCACATATTACATATATCCTGATGTACTCCTCACATATTACATATACCCTGATGTACTCCTCACATCTTACATATACCCTGATGTACTCCTCACAGATTACATATACCCTGATGTACTCCTCACAGATTACATATACCCTGATGTACTCCTCACAGACTACATATACCCTGATGTACTCCTCACATATTACATATAACCTTATGTACTCCTCACATATTACATATACCCTGATGTACTCCTCACATATTACATATACCCTGATGTACTCCGCACAGCTTGCATATACCCTGATGTACTCCTCACATATTACATATACCCTGATGTACTCCTCACATATTACATATACCCTGATGTACTCCTCACATATTACATATACCCTGATGTACTCCTCACATATTACATATATCCTGATGTACTCCTCGCATATTACATATACCGTGATGTACTCCTCACAGATTACATATACCCTGATGTACTCCTCACATATTACATATATCCTGATGTACTCCTCACAGATTACATATACCCTGATGTACTCCTCACAGATTACATATACCCTGATGTACTCCTCACATATTACATATACCCTGATGTACTCCTCACATATTACATTTACCCTGATGTACGCCGCACAGATTACATATACCCTGATGTACTCCTCACAGATTACATATACCCTGATGTACTCCTCACAGATTACATATACCCTGATGTACTCCTCACATATTACATATACCCTGATGTACTCCTCACAGATTACATATATCCTGATGTACTCCTCACATATTACATATACCCTGATGTACTCCTCACAGATTACATATACCCTGATGTACTCCTCACATCTTACATATACCCTGATGTACTCCTCACAGATTACATATACCCTGATGTTCTCCGCACAGATTACATATACCCTGATGTACTCCTCACATATTACATATATCCTGATGTACTCCTCACATATTACATATACCCTGATGTACTCCACACAGATTACATATACCCTGATGTACTCCTCACAGATTACATATACCCTGATGTACTCCTCACATATTACATATACCCTGATGTACTCCTCACATATTACATATACCCTGATGTACTCCTCACATATTACATATATCCTGATGTACTCCTCACAGATTACATATAACCTGATGTACTCCTCACATATTACATATATCCTGATGTACTCCTCACATATTACATATATCCTGATGTACTCCTCACATATTACATATACCCTGATGTACTCCTCACAGATTACATATACCCTGATGTACTCCTCACAGATTACATATACCCTGATGTTCTCCGCACAGATTACATATACCCTGATGTACTCCTCACATATTACATATATCCTGATGTACTCCTCACATATTACATATACCCTGATGTACTCCTCACAGATTACATATACCCTGATGTACTCCTCACAGATTACATATACCCTGATGTACTCCTCACAGACTACATATACCCTGATGTACTCCTCACATATTACATATAACCTTATGTACTCCTCACATATTACATATACCCTGATGTACTCCTCACATATTACATATACCCTGATGTACTCCGCACAGCTTGCATATACCCTGATGTACTCCTCACATATTACATATACCCTGATGTACTCCTCACATATTACATATACCCTGATGTACTCCTCACATATTACATATACCCTGATGTACTCCTCACATATTACATATATCCTGATGTACTCCTCGCATATTACATATACCGTGATGTACTCCTCACAGATTACATATACCCTGATGTACTCCTCACATATTACATATATCCTGATGTACTCCTCACATATTACATATACCCTGATGTACTCCTCACATATTACATATACCGTGATGTACTCCTCACAGATTACATATACCCTGATGTACTCCTCACATATTACATATATCCTGATGTACTCCTCACATATTACATATACCCTGATGTACTCCTCACAGATTACATATACCCTGATGTACTCCTCACATATTACATATACCCTGATGTACCCCGCACAGATTACATATACCCTGATGTACTCCTCACATATTACATATACCCTGATGTACTCCTCACAGATTACATATAACCTGATGTACTCCTCACAGATTACATATACCCTGATGTACTCCTCACATATTACATATACCCTGATGTACTCCTCACAGATTACATATAACCTGATGTACTCCTCACATATTACATATACCCTGATGTACTCCTCACAGATTACATATACCCTGATGTACTCCGCCCAACTTACATATACCCTGATGTACTCCTCACAGATTACATATACCCTAATGTACTCCTCACATCTTACATATACCCGGATGTACTCCTCACAGATTACATATACCCTGATGTTCTCCGCACAGATTACATATACCCTGATGTACTCCTCACATATTACATATACCCTGATGTACTCCTCACATATTACATATACCCTGATGTACTCCTCACATATTACATATACCCTGATGTACTCCTCACAGATTACATATACCCTGATGTACTCCTCACATCTTACATATACCCTGATGTACGCCTCACAGATTACATATACCCTGATGTACTCCTCACATATTACATATATCCTGATGTACTCCTCACATATTACATATACCCTGATGTACTCCTCACAGATTACATATACCCTGATGTACTCCTCACATATTACATATACCCTGATGTACTCCTCACATCTTACATATACCCTGATGTACTCCTCACATATTACATATACCCTGATGTACTCCTCACATCTTACATATACCCTGATGTACTCCTCACATATTACATATACCCTGATGTACTCCTCACATCTTACATATACCCTGATGTACTCCTCACAGATTACATATATCCTGATGTACTCCTCACAGATTACATATACCCTGATGTACTCCTCACAGATTACATATACCCTGATGTACTCCTCACATATTACATATACCCTGATGTACTCCTCACATCTTACATATACCCTGATGTACTCCTCACATATTACATATACCCTGATGTACTCCTCACATCTTACATATACCCTGATGTACTCCTCACATATTACATATACCCTGATGTACTCCTCACATCTTACATATACCCTGATGTACTCCTCACAGATTACATATATCCTGATGTACTCCTCACAGATTACATATACCCTGATGTACTCCTCACAGATTACATATACCCTGATGTACTCCTCACATATTACATATACCCTGATGTACTCCTCACAGATTACATATACCCTGATGTACTCCTCACATATTACATTTACCCTGATGTATGCCGCACAGATTACATATACCCTGATGTACTCCTCACAGATTACATATACGCTGATGTACTCCTCACAGATTACATATACCCTGATGTACTCCTCACATATTACATATACCCTGATGTACTCCTCACAGATTACATATACCCTGATGTACTCCTCACATCTTAGATATACCCTGATGTACTCCTCACATATTACATATACCCTGATGTACTCCTCACATCTTACATATACCCTGATGTACTCCTCACATATTACATATACCCTGATGTACTCCGCACATATTACATATACCCTGATGTACTCCTCACAGATTACATATACCCTGATGTTCTCCGCACATATTACATATACCCTGATGTACTCCTCACAGATTACATATACCCTGATGTACTCCTCACATATTACATATACCCTGATGTACTCCTCACATATTACACATACCCTGATGTACTCTTCACAGATTACATATACCCTGATGTACTCCTCACATATTACATATAACCTTATGTACTCCTCACATATTACATATTCCCTGATGTAATCCTCACAGATTACATATACCCTGATGTACTCCTCACAGTTTACATATACCCTGATGTACTCCTCACAGATTACATATATCCTGATGTACTCCTCACATATTACATATACCCTGATGTACTCCTCACATATTACATATACCCTTATGTACTCCTCACAGTTTACATATACCCTGATGTACTCCTCACAGATTACATATAACCTGATGTACTCCTCACATATTACATATACCCTGATGTACTCCTCACAGATTACATATACCCTGATGTACTCCGCCCAACTTACATATACCCTGATGTACTCCTCACAGATTACATATACCCTAATGTACTCCTCACATCTTACATATACCCGGATGTACTCCTCACAGATTACATATACCCTGATGTTCTCCGCACAGATTACATATACCCTGATGTACTCCTCACATATTACATATACCCTGATGTACTCCTCACATATTACATATACCCTGATGTACTCCTCACATATTACATATACCCTGATGTACTCCTCACAGATTACATATACCCTGATGTACTCCTCACATCTTACATATACCCTGATGTACGCCTCACAGATTACATATACCCTGATGTACTCCTCACATATTACATATATCCTGATGTACTCCTCACATATTACATATACCCTGATGTACTCCTCACAGATTACATATACCCTGATGTACTCCTCACATATTACATATACCCTGATGTACTCCTCACATCTTACATATACCCTGATGTACTCCTCACATATTACATATACCCTGATGTACTCCTCACATCTTACATATACCCTGATGTACTCCTCACATATTACATATACCCTGATGTACTCCTCACATCTTACATATACCCTGATGTACTCCTCACAGATTACATATATCCTGATGTACTCCTCACAGATTACATATACCCTGATGTACTCCTCACAGATTACATATACCCTGATGTACTCCTCACATATTACATATACCCTGATGTACTCCTCACATCTTACATATACCCTGATGTACTCCTCACATATTACATATACCCTGATGTACTCCTCACATCTTACATATACCCTGATGTACTCCTCACATATTACATATACCCTGATGTACTCCTCACATCTTACATATACCCTGATGTACTCCTCACAGATTACATATATCCTGATGTACTCCTCACAGATTACATATACCCTGATGTACTCCTCACAGATTACATATACCCTGATGTACTCCTCACATATTACATATACCCTGATGTACTCCTCACAGATTACATATACCCTGATGTACTCCTCACATATTACATTTACCCTGATGTATGCCGCACAGATTACATATACCCTGATGTACTCCTCACAGATTACATATACCCTGATGTACTCCTCACAGATTACATATACCCTGATGTACTCCTCACATATTACATATACCCTGATGTACTCCTCACAGATTACATATACCCTGATGTACTCCTCACATCTTAGATATACCCTGATGTACTCCTCACATATTACATATACCCTGATGTACTCCTCACATCTTACATATACCCTGATGTACTCCTCACATATTACATATACCCTGATGTACTCCGCACATATTACATATACCCTGATGTACTCCTCACAGATTACATATACCCTGATGTTCTCCGCACATATTACATATACCCTGATGTACTCCTCACAGATTACATATACCCTGATGTACTCCTCACATATTACATATACCCTGATGTACTCCTCACATATTACACATACCCTGATGTACTCTTCACAGATTACATATACCCTGATGTACTCCTCACATATTACATATAACCTTATGTACTCCTCACATATTACATATTCCCTGATGTAATCCTCACAGATTACATATACCCTGATGTACTCCTCACAGTTTACATATACCCTGATGTACTCCTCACAGATTACATATATCCTGATGTACTCCTCACATATTACATATACCCTGATGTACTCCTCACATATTACATATACCCTTATGTACTCCTCACAGTTTACATATACCCTGATGTACTCCTCACATATTACATATACCCTGATGTACTCCTCACATATTACATATACCCTGATGTACTCCTCACATATTACATATACCCTGATGTACTCCTCACATATTACATATAACCTTATGTACTCCTCACATATTACATATTCCCTGATGTACTCCTCACAGATTACATATACCCTGATGTACTCTTCACAGATTACATATATCCTGATGTACTCCTCACAGATTATATATATCCTGATGTACTCCTCACAGATTACATATATCCTGATGTTTCCTCACACATTACATATACCCTGATGTACTCTTCACAGATTACATATATCCTGATGTACTCCTCACATATTACATATACCCTGATGTACTCCTCACAGATTACATATACCCTGATGTACTCCTCATCTTACATATACCCTGATGTACTCCTCATCTTACATATACCCTGATATACTCCTCACAGATTACATATATCCTGATGTACTCCTCACAGATTACATATATCCTGATATACTCCTACATATTACATATACCCTGATGTACTCTTCACTGTGTAATAAAAATGGTTGCAATTCCTAAACGTTTCACAGGATATTTTGGTTCAACCCCTTGAATTAAACCTGAAAGTCTACAGTTCAATTGCATCTCAATTGTTTCATTTCAAATCCAATGTGGTGGCATATAGAGCCCAAATTATGAGGATTGTGTCACTGGCCAAATAATTCTGGACCTAACTGTATGTCATCTGGGCCAAGGTAAAATCAGTTCTTCTCATTTGTCCATCTAAAAGGATCAGAAAACATGGTTGCAGACTTCCTCAGATGGAAACATCCAGATTTGAGTATCTGAGGATCTAGTATATGCCCATGCACAGCCACTTCTCCAATAATTCTCCGCCATGATGCAGCAGTCGACTCATCAGGCAGGTCAGGGGACCCCTATTTTCCACATAGGTGCGGGTACCACCTCCATCTACCAGCAATTTATGGCACATCCTGCGTTGGAAATACTCCTTTATTCTGCTCTATTCGCACATTGCAGCTTCCTGCTTCCCTATGATTATGAGGCGTGATGGCACCATGTCTTGTCTCCAAGGCAGCCAATCTTCACCATGTGATGTGACATCATTGCTTTGTAAACAGAGACAGACAGACAACCCTTTTTAGGTACATTGATGAAACCTAATTCAACAAACACGGAGAATAAAACAAGCACTTTATTAAAAAAAAAAAATTCTAACAACACGTTACACATAAGGTTTAGTGTAAAATGATGGGAGATCATTGCGGCTGTGTCAGAATAGGAACGGTAGTTCATGTAAAAACCTGCTCTGTGGATGGTAACACAACTACAAAGTTTTTTCAAGTGTAAGGTAAAACACTAATGTCGTTTTGGGCTTACTCACAATCATTATCATACCCTTCAAAAGTACACGTGTACGGAGCCTGAAATCTCCGACTTCAGTCACGTAAGGACACCCCATGTAATCTTTTTTTCTTTACATATTTTGACATGTGCATCAATATTTAATGTTCATTCATACAGTATAAAAAGATTTAAAAAAATACCTCACAGATATGCCACTTCCTTCTATGGCTCAATTACCTGGTTCTGCCCCTTTATAAGGCCTCATTCACACTGTATTTTGGCTACCATTTGGCATCAGTATTTGTAAGCCAAAACTGGGGACGGAACTTAAGCAGAGAAAAGTATAATGGAAAGATTTGCATGTCTTCCATGCTTTGGACCTAGTACTAGTTATGCCTTACAAATACTGATGCAAAATACTAACCAAAATATGCAAATGTAAATGAGGCTTTACGGTTTAGTAGTCCCTTATATGGGAGATTTTGTTTCCTACTCTTTCATGGGGAGCATGCAAAACTAGTTTTCACCCCCCCCCCCCCCCCCAGCATCTTGCTAACATTTAGAACTAGGCATTCACTTGGCAATTCAAGAATCCTCCATTTCTTTTTTTTTTTTTTGGCCATTCCTTGGTGGGTTTACTTGTATTGCCATGATCCAAAGCCTACTTTAAAGGGTAACTAAACGTTCAACAAACTTCTGACATGTCATAAGTTTTGATTGGGGGGTCCGAGCACTTAGACCCCCACCAATCGCTAAAATGAAGTGGCAGAAGCGCTCGTGTGAGCGCTCAGCCGCTGCATTTCTGTTCCTCTTTTTCCGGAAAACAATGTATCTGAGTACGGGCTCAATAGAAAGTCTATGAGCTCGTACTCCGATACATCAGCTTTCCGGAAAAAGCCAAACAGAAACAAAGCAGCTGAGCGCTCACACGAGCACTTCTGCCGCTTCGTTTTAAAGATTGGTAGGGGTCTCCATGCTCGGACCCCTACCAATAAAAACTTATGACATGTCATTATGACATGTTATAGGATAAGTATCTGCATTTGACCGGATAAGTGGTTCAACAGTGTTCACTAAGCTCGATCTGCGAGGCGCTTACAATCTCATCCGCATCAAGCCTGGCGATGAATGGAAGATGGCCTTTAACACCAGGAATGGCCATTACGAGTACTTAGTCATGCCCTTCGGCCTGAGTAATGCACCCGCAGTGTTCCAGAGTTTAATAAATAAGATTTTCTGTGACATGCTGTACCACTTCATTGTCCTTTATCTGGACGACATCTTGATCTTTTCCCGTTCACTTTCGGATCACCGCAACCACGTTTGCCATGTCCTAACCCAACTGAGAGACAATCCGCTTTATTGTAAACTGGAGAAGTGTCTCTTCGAGCAATCCTCTGTTCCATTTCTGGGATACATTTAGTCGGGCACCAGACTCAAGATGGATCCAGTCAAGGTAGAGGCTATTCAAGACTGGCCGCAACCCAGTAGGCTAAAGGCCGTTCAGAGGTTGGCCAACTATTACCGGCGATTTATTCAGGGATTCTCCTCCTTGATAGCCCCGATTGCAGCCCTCACCCGTAAGTCGGCCGATCCCAAACTGTGGACTCCAGAGGCCAATCAAGGATTAAATCAGTTGACAGCAGAGTTCCTCTCTGCTCCAATCCTCAACCAGCCTGATTTGTCTCTTCCCTTCTTCCTGGAAGTGGATGCCTCCTCCTTCGCTGTGGGAGGTGTTCTGTCCCAACGGCAGGTCTCGGAAAGAATGCACTCCTGTGGGTTCTTTTCCAGAAGTTTCTCTCCCACGGAGAAGAATTATGGGATCGGGAACAAAGAACTCCTAGCCATCAAGCTTGTTTTAGAGGAATGGAGGCACCTACTGGAAGGAGCCTCACATCCTGTTACGAATTATACCGATCATAAGCATCTCCTGTACCTACACTCTAATCGACATCTGAACCCTCGTCAAGCCAGATGGTCGTGGTTATTCTCACAGTTCAATCTACCCATCACTTATTGCGCAGGTTCCAAGAACGTCAATGGATGTACATTATGAGCCGGAGTTTATAGTTGACCCCAAAAGGATTGTCCTGGCAGCTACATCAGGGATGCTGCCAAATCCTCCTCCTGGTAATGCCATGGTGCCTTCTAAGCCCAGACTTTTCTCTTGGGCCCGCAGTTCCCAATTCATGACGCCTAACTATAGGACAGCCCATATATGCCTCTCTCTGAGCACCAACAGGTGCCAGAGTATCAGGTCATTTCTACCTAGCTCCAGCATTGTACTATACCTGATCTAACTTCCTGTGTTACGACTCTGCTTGTATCTCTGACCTCTGCATCTGTACCTGTGATCCTGACCACGCTATTATATCCTGATCATGAGCTGCATCTGTGGTAACATCTGCACGATTCAAGGCTACTTCTTTTAAGGCACCCAATTTGCAGATTCCCCGCAGAGAAGTCCAAACAGCCTTGCGTCGGTCCCTGATGAAAACCGGGGGGTCTGTTAGTATCGACGCCTCGGTGCTTTTAAGCGCTACTAGAAGCTGACAAAATGGAATCCCATCCTCCCAGCCAGGTTCGTGGCACTCTGCCAATGTAGAATTCATAGTGGATTCTAGGATGAGGAGCTGCCCAGGTCCTGATACGGTTTAGCAGTCCCAAACCATAAAAAGTTGTATGTTATTTTGTTATTTTTCTGGTGAAATGCGGTCTATAATTTATGCCAAACATGTCTTCTGATACAGGGGACAAATACATTTTTGATTCTTCTTTCCATAGCAGACAGTTGCATGCTTTTTTCCAAGGGGTTCATGAGCAAACTTCACTCTTTCCCTGATGTTTTTTTCTGGATAGCTAAGGTTTTCTTTTGGCACACCCACATGTAGTTTTGATTTTTGCAATTGTAGACATCAAGAGTGGCAAAATCTTCATGTAGATCTTTAAAGAAATTATGGGGTTCTCAGAAACTTATTTCAGCATCTTGTGTTCTGCTCTCAGGCTGATCTTACGGAGACAGACTGGCCTGGACCAATTGGCAGTTGTCTGAAATCTCCACATGTAGATGGTTTTCTGGACAGTGGAATGATTGACATCTAATATTTTGGCCATCTTCCCGTTCCTGAATTATAGACATCCATAACCTTTCTGAAGGCCTCAGAGCATTCTGGCATGGTGATACCACACATTTCAATAACAAAGGGCAAACCAAATGTCAAAGGTTTAAATGAGACACATTCCTCCTAGATCCTCTCTAAGGCTGGAATCACACTTGCAGCTTTTTTAGCCAAATCCAAGAGTGTATTAAAAAGACATGTAAAATATAAATGAAGGAATGAGTCAAACTCCAGGTCACAAATAGCAGTGTTTCAGAAATGTCTGCTGCTGTCCCATTTATTTGAATGGGGCTTTCTAGTATCCATGTGCATGCTGCAGAAACAACCCTGTATGGAATGGTTTTCAGTTTCACAAATTTCTGCTACAAAGCTTTCCCAGAAGTGAATCTTACCTGAGGGTAAGAACAAATGAAATCGCCAGCCGCAACATTACTTACATAAGTGACGAATGTGTACACGATGTAGCAGGTAAATACTGTGGTATTACCAGAAAAATCATGTATCCATTCGCCACCGCATATGTAAGTGATTTCGTGCTCCACACCTGATTCTAATTGTAGGTGTTTAAGGTAGTGATAATACACTTCTGATATTTACAAAAAAAATAAAAAATCTTTTGCATTTTTTTTTTCTAACTGCAAAGTTAATTTGTTAGTGTTTTTTTGTTAAATTCCATCACCTATATCTTGTTATACTGTTTTAATGAAAGTCAAATATAAAAATGTCCATTTATTTTAAAAACAAAAACTCACATTGTCCTTACTGTCACTCTGGATTCTCCTGAACATCAAAACGACTTTTCCACTGTGTGACTTCTCTGATGAGCCCCAAGTTTGCCTATACTATTAAAACATTTCCCACATTCTGAACATGAACATGGCTTTTCCCCATGTGACTTCTCTCATGTTTAACAAGACGTGATTTATCTATAAAACATTTCCTGCATTCTGAACATGAATACGGTTTCTCTCCTGTGTGAATTCTCTCATGAATAACAAGACTTGATTTATCTGTATAACATTTCCCACATTCTGAACATGAATAAGGCTTCTCTCCTGTGTGAGTTCTCTGATGATCCCTAAGTTTGTCTTTAGTAGCAAAACATTTTCCACATTCTGAACATGAATGTGGCTTCTCTCCTGTGTGAATTCTTCCATGTCTAACAAGACTTGAACTATCTTTAAAACATTTCCCACATTCTGAACATGAATATGGCTTCTCTCCTGTGTGAATTCTCACATGTTTAGCAAGACTTGATTTTTGTGTAAAACATTTCCCACATTCTGAACATGAGTATGGCTTCTCCCCTGTGTGAATTCTCTCATGTCTAACAAGATCTGATATTTGTGAAAAACATTTCTCACATAGTGGACATGAATACGGCTTCTCTCCTGTGTGACTTCTCCCATGTAAAACAAGATGTGATTTATCTGTAAAAATTTTCCCACATTCTGAACATGAATACAGCTTACCTCCCGCGTTAATTCTTCTGTTTGTAAAATGACGAGAACATTTTGTGAACGGTTTACAACATTGAAACCTTTTACCCACTCTTTGACCTGTACTTGTTGCAACTATCTGTGGTTGGTCAGGAGAAGATTCCTCATGATTAGTGGAATTATGTAACAGATCTGTACTTTGAAGTCCTGGCTGTACATTAAGGGTAATGAGGTTTTCTCCTGAAGACTGCTGCATGATCTCTTCATCTTCTACTTTATAATTAATCGATAACATGAAGTTTCCCTCAGAATTCGTACTGGGAATTTCTGTAAGGATTAAAAATCTATTGTGTGATTTTGTTACAAAACACAAAAGTTGACACAAAGTTGACACATGTATGACGTTCATATTAGGCTGGAAACACACATGCATTCTTTTGAGCCAAAGCCAGAAGTGGATCAAGCAGGAGGGAGAAGTTTAAGCAAAGACCTTTGAATCAATACCTGGCTTCAGTTAAAAAATCTGCCTCAAAAGCTATATGTGTTGTGATGATGCATTTTGTGTGGTTTATTGTGAGCCCTCAGGGATGCATTTTGTAATCAGGTACCACAGGTCGCGCAGCCATAAGACATAAAGTGTCCTCATTGTCCAGTCCCCACAGGGGATCATCAGGAGCCACCACCATCACTCAGCTAGTGTGCAGAGCAGCAAACCCAGCAGATCCAATTACCTCCCCGACCTGTGTTCTCATCCTTGCTGTGGCAGACAATAGTTGGACAATACACATAATAGTACAAAAGACCACAACTCACATACAGACAGTAGAAATACAAACTAAAGTCATTATAACAAATGATGGTGACTAGAAACTGCCAAGATGTTCCTCCCCCTGAGGGGTATATAAGGGCTTGATGTGGGGAAGAGAGGGATCTCCTGGATGTAGACTTTAATGAGAGCTGAAGCTGAGGCCAGCGCTCTGAGGAGTTTCCTGTATTTACCTGATATTGTGGACTGTGTGCTGTCCCTGCGTGGAGGGCGACCTGGTCTGTCAGCATTGGATACAATAAATCCTGTTGGAGTTGCCCTGTCTTCACTGGCTCTGTTGATCGTATATTAACCTAACGAACCCCATGACAACTGGTGTCAGAAGCGGGATCAACAGAGCGCAGCCCCATGGAGAACCACCCAGCGAATGAGTTCCGTAACTGGACCGTCCTTAGTCTCCAAGAACGAGCCCGAGAACTTGGACTGAACTACCAGTGACTATCTAAAAAGCCATTAATTGATCTACTGGTGAGTGCTAGCCAGATCACCTCCTCCCAGGTGGCTAATGGACATGCTCCAGAGACAGGGGCTCTTACCACTAAGAGCCAATGGTTGGTGTGGTAAGAGGAGGAAATGGCAAATCTGGGACCAGTCGTTACTCCGGAGTATCAGTTGGAAGCTGCTCGCATGGCAAAAAACAGAGACAAGCTGCAATGGAGGCTGAAAGAGGCTAGAATATTACCTGGGGTGAGAACCAGAGAATCCAGGAACCTTTACGGGTCATCCAGAAGTACTTCAAGACATTTTATGAGGTAACTGGGGATGTGGAAGGGTTTTTCTAGGACTTTGAACATCAGAGCGCCCTGCTGGATGTACCCACCTCTGATTGGATGCGTTTTATAGTGGGGCTCCTTGAAGGTGGAGCCGCAGAAGCATACCGGACCCTAGACGCACAGTGGAACCGGGACTAAAACATTGTGAAACAAACTATTTTGTATTACTATGTAGTCATGCCAGACTCACATCGGGCCCAATTCTGAGACCTTCCCTGTACTACTGGAGGATCTTTTAGGATGTATGCCCATAAAATGTCCCAGGCGTGTCGGAGATGGCTGGAAGTGGATTCACTGTGGAAGATATTCTGCATGGGTTCCAGTTTTAAGCCAAGTGCCCCCAGGAAATACGGAAATGGTTCCGGGAATGGGAGCCATCAACATTGAATAGAGCTGCAGCCCTGGCTGATGAGGCACTAACCATCAAACCTCAGTGGAGGAGTCTGCTGGACAATAAACCTCAGCCGAACCCAGCCCCCCGGGCACCTCCTGTCATATATGCCCCTCAACCCATCCGCAGGCCGATGACAACCAGGCCAAACAATCCGGGGACCCCACAATTCTGACCACGATATGGAAGGTTCTCAGAAAGGAAATGTTATAGGTGGGGTCAGCCGGGCCCTTTACAGTCCAGGTGCCCCTCAAGAAATCGAAGGGAGCTCCGATCTTTTCCCCCTCGCCCTCGGCATCTTGTGCACTCCATCCTGCCTGAGGAAGAGTTACCACCACCCCCACCAGAGTGGACTGCTGAACCCTGAACCATGGAGACACCCTCTGGCATGTATAGCATTCAACCCCTTACGCAAAGTTACCCAGAGCAAAGGCAGCGCCATCTGCAGGATGACACTGGGGCATTCCTGACCATTGCTGACCCCCGTGTTGTTCGGCCAGAGGCAATCGATCAAGGCCCAGGAATACCCATCGAACTTGTAGGGTGTACTCGCAAATATATCCAGAAGGCTGCTGTACATTTGAATTATGGTTACGGGGAAAGACTCTGGATTGGTGTTATGGGGGGACTCCTTGTGGATGTTCTCCTTGGGAATGACATTGGGGAATTACAGTGCCATTTTGTGGGAGCCGTCACCCGACACCAAGCTGCCCAAGCACAGAGAGTTTCGGAATTGACTGTGGAGCAGCCTCCAGGACCCCCAATCGAACTGGTAAGAGCTGCATCAACTGATTCTACATTGGGGGACTTTTGGGACCGAGAAGAGTTTAGGCAAGAAATAGAAGATGATCCGACCTTGGCAGCTATTAAACTAAGGGCAGAAACTGGGCAGGAGGGAAAGAATGGGGATAGGATCACCAGAGATAAGGGATTGTATTATCGTTTAGTAGAGGCCCGGGGTGGGATCATCCCTGAAGTGACTACCAAGCAACTCATTGTCCCTCAAAAGTATAGGCTGCAACTACTCCAACTGGCTCATGACATCCCCTTATTTAGACATAAAGGTAGGAAACGGACAGAGAAAAGACTCACCCACAACTTTTACTGGCCTGGCATTTCGCAATCGATAGTTCAATACTGCCGTACCTGTGATTTGTGCCAATGGATGCGACATCCAGGCGCCCGTCACAAGGTACCCATGCAACCCCTGCCAATCATTGAGGAGCCATTTCAGCTTTTAGCTGTAGATATAATAGGAACTCTAGTGCACCCCAGCAGAACAGGGAAACAGTATATCCTGACGGTGGTGGATTATGCCACCGGTATCTTGAGGCCGTGGCTCTGTCCAGCATTACAGCCATAAAGGTAGCAGAGGCTCTTGTTACCGTCTTCACCCGAGTAGGATTTCTCAGTGAAATACTATCAGATCAAGGGATCCAGTTCACGTCAGACTTGGTCCAGTTCCTGCGGCGTCCGAGCCATTCGCACCACCCCATACCACCCCGAACCAATGGACTGTGTGACCATTTTAATGGAACCCTAAAAATTTGCTACGTGCCTTTGCAGACACTGAACGGGACTGGGAGCAATACCTGCCACATCTCCTGTTTGCCTACCCAAGAGTCAACCGGATTTTCCCCTTTCGAACTGCTCTATGGTCGAAGGGTCCGTGGGGTCCTCACCCTTCTAAAGGAATACTGGGAGATATCACCGACACTGGAGTACCTGTCATTCCTTATGTTCTGGAATTTCGAGAACGCCTTACCCGACTAGTGACCTTGGCTAAAGAACGCCTGCAAGGGGCCCAGTATAGCCAGAAGACCTGGTATGATCGGAAAGCAAGGACCCGTGAATTTATTGAAGGGCAACAAGTGCTCATGATTATCGCTGCCCCTGCCAACAAGCTTCAAGCAACATGGGATGGCCCTTACCGAGTTATCCGAAAATGTAATGACACTAATTACGTCATTGCCATGAACCCTAGTGGCCGGCGACAAGAGACTGTCCACATCAACATGCTGAAAGATTACCACGACCGGTCCCTACCTGTTTTGGCCATTTGCTATCCCGCTAGTGATAAGGAAGGAGACAACTCCCTCCCGGACTTTCTACATCTGGCTCGAGCTGGGGGTACTCTGGACCAAGTGCCCCTGGGACCCCATCTGTTGAATATCCAAAAGGGTGATATTCTCGGCTTGCTGGGTCCGAGGGCTTCCGTGTTTTCCTAAGCGCCGGACGGACAACACTCACCACCACGTGGAAACTCCAGGACAACGCCCAATCCAGCAGGCCCGCTACCGAGTTCCTGAGGCCGTTCGGGACATGATCAAGAATGAACTGGCGGACATGAAACAACTTGGGATTATTAGGCCATCTCAGAGCCCCTGGGCCTCCCCTCTGATACTGGTGCCCAAAAAGGATGGCACAACGCGATTCTGCGTAGATTACCTGAGCCTAAATGATGCCATCAAATGTAACGAGTACCCTATGCCCCAGATTGATGATCTGTTGGATCGGCTGGCCAGTGTTTAATTTGTAACTACATAAGACTTGAGCAAGGGGTACTGGCAGATACCCCTAAAAGAGGACACCCGGAAGCGATCTGCATTTATTACCCCCTTTGGACTCTTGAGTTCCTGGGAATGCCCTTTGGGGTGAAAAATGCCCCAGCAACCTTCCAAAGATCGGTAGACCGGCTGTTAGAACAATGTCAGGACTTTGCCTGTGCATACTTGGATGATATTGCCATTTTCAGCACATCATGGGAGGAACATCTTAAACACTTAGGCATAGTGTTAGACCATATTCTTGCAGCAGGACTGACAATTCGTCCTGATAAATGCCAGTTGGGTATGGCTGAGGTGCAATATCTGGGGCACAGAGTAGGAGGGGGAACCTAAGACCTGAGCCTGCCAAGGTGGAAGCCATTAGCAACTGGCCTACCTCTAAAAATAAGAAACAAGTACTGGCCTTTTTGAGGACCGCCAGTTACTACCGAAAATGAGTTTCCGATTTCAGTTCCCTGGCAAAGCCCCTAAATGACCTGACCCGCAAAAACATGCCTAGTATGGTGAAGTGGACACCTGCCTGTGAGGAAGCCTTTATAGCATTAAAGACGGCTCTCACCACTGCCCCTGTCTTGGCCGCACCAGACTACAAGCACAGGTTCCTTGTGCAGACAGATGCATCCACCTACGGTATTGGAGCAGTTCTTAGCCAGATAAACGCGGCTGGGCTTGAACATCCAGTTGCTTTCATCAGTCGTAAACTACTAGATCGGGAAGTTGCCTGTGCCACTATTGAAAGACAGTGCCCTGCCATCGTATGGGCTCTCAAAATTACAGCCATACCTTTATGACAGAGACTTTACAATTGTAACGGATCACAATCCCCTCACATGGCTGAACCGAGGGTCAGGGGACAATGGACGATTACTGCGGTGGAGCCTGTCCTTACAACCTTACAGCTTCTCCATCCAATACAAACGGGGAAGCCAACACCAAAATGCTGATGGACTGTCCCTACAAGAAGAGTCATAGACCCCCCCCCCGTGCTGATCGAGGAACCCGGCAACTGTTGGGAATTATTTTGCGGTCATACAATGAACTATCAAAAGTAGATCAGTGTGCACTACGAAAAAAACACCCCGATCACCTAATTATATATATACATACGTATATATATATATATATATATATATATATATATATATATATATATATATATATATATATACATATATATATACAAACGAGGAAATAGACACAGCACTCCAAAAGTAGTTGCAAAGATAGTGGTTTATTCACCCATGTACAGAAATAGCTATGTTTCAGTCCTCTCAGCAGGACCTTTGTCAAGCTTGACAAAGGTCCTGCTGAGAGGACTGAAACGTAGCTATTTCTGTACATGGGTGAATAAACCACTATCTTTGCAACTACTTTTGGAGTGCTGCGTCTATTTCCTCGTTTGTGTATCCAATTCAGGACCGTGTGGATGACGGTCAAGGACGCATAGCACCGTGATACTTGAACTCTCTGAAGTGCAACTTTTTTCTACCTAATATATATATATATATATATATATATATATATATATATATATATATATATATATATATATATTATATAATAGATTAAGGTTAGGATTTAGGGCTGTAATAGCAGTACTATCTGTAAGGCTAGATCAGGGCTTCATTAGGGTTAGGGCTTTATTTTATTTTTACGTCTGTTATAAAAAACAAAAACGAAACAAGCAAAACAAAAAAAAAAGAAAAAAAAAAGTTTTAAGCTGGGTACCCACAGGGGCGGATACGCTACGTAAAAATCACGCAGCGTGTCCAACCTAGAACCCGCAGTATATTTCGGCCCAAAATCGCACTACATTGTGGTGCAGTTTTTCTAATGCAATATTCGCTGCGGAAAAAAGCCGTTCATACTTACACCCTCCCTCCTCTGATGTCCGCTCCAGCCTCCCTGGATGACATTGCAAGAACTGTGATGCTGCAGCCTGTGATTGGCTGCAGGGGTCATATGGGACGCAACGTCATCCCAGGAGGAAGGAGGGCATTTTGGGTAAGTATGTTTTTGTTTTTTTTTCCGGAAGTGCGATCTTTACGATTACGCCGCAAAACTTGGCTTTCTGTTGCGGGTTTTGAATCCTCATTGAATTGAATGTGAATACTCGCAATGGAAAATCAACAATAACTCAGCATAATTTGACATGCTGCGGAATTAAATTCTGCACCGCAGGTAAATTTATTGACGTTTACACTGCAGGTTTTTTTCCGCAGCGTGGGCATGAGATTTGGTAAATCTCACCTACTTTGCTGCTACTGAAAATGCTGCGGAATTTCCGCTACGTGTAGGAACTCGGCCTTAGTGTTATTCTTAGGCTTACTTTAGGTTATATTAGGACGTATAGAGCTTGTGTATGTACCCACACATAATGTCTCAGAGAATGTACCGTGCGGAGCAAGCCTCACTATGCTTCGACAGTTCTGAGAGACCGACACCGCTTCAGAAGCGGAACCTTTTTCCGACAGTGGCGATTCCAATTCTACCACTGGACCCCATAGCCCTATGGTGGTAGATACAGCCGTCGCTGTCGAGGTGTCAAGTGCAGGGCCGAGTGTTGCAGTCCCTCCTGCAATGTGGGATCCCGCACTATAATTTTCTCCCCAAGTACCCCAAATGGAAGCGACTCCAGGAATTAATGTCGATATTGCAAATATTACAGCCTATGATTTTTTTTATTTATACGTATGTGATACAGTCCTACAATTAATTGTCCAGCAGACTAATCTTTATGCTATTTAATTTGTTCTGCAAAAGTCTGCATCTATTTACTTAAGAATGTGGAATGGCACAAGTGTCCCAGAAATTAAAATATTTTTAGGCATTACTCTCAATTTGGGTTTGGTTAAAAAAACAAAAACATCTGTCCGGTCCTACTGGACTTCTAGTGCTGTCCACGCTATCCCTGTATTTGTAGCAGTGATGTCCAGAAACCGCTATGAAGCCCTAATGCGGTTCATGTATTTTACCAATATTTCCCAAGTCCCCCCAAGAAGTGACCCAGGCTGTGATTGGATTAATAAATTAAGGCCATTAATCGCCCTTCTAATGGATTTATCTGTAGATGAATCACTTATGAGCTTTAAAGGCCGTATTTCTTTTTGTCAATTCATCCCCTCCAAACGAGCCAGATATGGGGTAAAAATGAAACAAATTTATTGGGGGTGTAGATCTTTCAGACCAGGTGCTTCAACCTTACCCGGTGAAGAAAAAATAAGGCCTAGTACAAAAAGGTGCCAATCTCCTTAATTCAGATTACTACGTATAACAGTTTTGTTCTTTTTAAAAAGGCCTAAGTAACGCTCACTTTTTTTCAGTACCAGGAGCAGGAGTTTTGATTCCACTATACCTGCGAGTCTGAATATGTGCGCAGACTTTCAGAGCGCCACTTTTTACACCCCGTCCCTTTCACCGAGACCCAAAAATATCTCCAAAAAAGGTGCCGGGTATGTAGTAAGCAGGGAAGGAGTAGGGATACCCGCTTTTACTCCCCATGTGTCTATCAAAACCAGGCCTTTGAAACTACCCCTCTTTCAAAACCTATCACACAGATTACAATTACTAATATTAACACAAAAAAAAAAAAGGGGGTGTGGGTCTTTTTAGGGAGTCGATTTATTTATATTTTCTTTTTAGTTTGTGGGATTTCCAAGTAGGGAGGATTTCTTTTGGGAAAGGTCATAGAGCATATTTTTTCAGACCGTGAAACAAATTTTACTCTTTATGATTTTATTTATTTGTGGGTGATCAAGTCCTGGAATTACATTTTCCAGTACAAAATCCCACTGCTATCAATTACAGATAATGGACCCCCAATGTCCCTGAACTAATTTTTTTTGGGGGAATTACATTATTAACCCCTTAAGGACGCATTTTTGAAATCTGACATATTTCACTTTATAATAAATATATAGACTCTAAACAGAGTTGTGTTAATGGCTGGGGATTGCTTTAAAGTATCACTGTCCCCCTAACAAATCAAATAGGCAGCTCCATACGCAGATAGTTATGGCACAAAGAGAAAAAAAGAGCTTTTGACGCCAGTGTATCAATATATAAAAAGGTTACAAATTTTATTTGGACAGACAACGTATACATTAAAATTAGTACAAAAAGAATGACTCTAGAATGTTGCGGAGACCGCACTCACAAGCTGCTACACACAATAGTCTATGGGCAAGCATATACCCAGCAGTGTATAAACCACCCCACAGTCTAAAGTCAGAGACAATGCATAACATAGGGTTTAAATGGTCAGATCAAGGAACTTACCCATGTGTGAGACAAAAAGTGAAGGAGTGTCTGCTCCGCCGTATTCACTTTTTGTCTCACACATGGGTAAGTTCCTTGATCTGACCATTTAAACCCTATGTTATGCATTGTCTCTGACTTTAGACTGTGGGGTGGTTTATACACTGCTGGGTATATGCTTGCCCATAGACTATTGTGTGTAGCAGCTTGTGAGTGCGGTCTCCGCAACATTCTAGAGTCATTCTTTTTGTACTAATTTTAATGTATACGTTGTCTGTCCAAATAAAATTTGTAACCTTTTTATATATTGATACACTGGCGTCAATATTTCACTTTATGTGGTAATAACGTCGGAATGCTTAAACCTATCCAAGCGATTCTGAGATTGTTTTCTCGTGACACATTGGGCTTTATGTTAGTGGCAAAATTTGGACGATATATTCAGTGTTTATTGGTGAAAAATTGCAAAATTTAGAGAAAATTTATAAAAAATAGCATTTTTCAGAATATAAATGCATCTGCTTGTAAAACAGACAGTTATACCACCCAAAATAGTTACTAGCTCACATTTCCCATATGTCTACTTTAGATTGGCATAGTTTTTTGAACATTCTTTTATTTTTCTTGGACGTTACAAGGCTTAGAACATAAACAGCAATTTCTCATATTTTTAAGAAAATTTCAAAAGCCCTTTTTTAAGGTACCTGTTCAGTTCCGAAGTGGCATTGAGAGGCCTATGTATTAGAAACCCCCATAAAACACCCCATTTTGAAAACTAGACCCATCAAAGTATTCAAAACAGCATTTAGAAAGTTTATTTACCCCTTCAGGCATTTCACAGAAATTCAAGAAAAGTAGAGGTGAAATTTGCAAATTAAATTTTTCTTGCTGAATTTCAATTGTATAAAAAAAAAATCTGTAACACAGAAGGTTTTACCAGAAAAACAATACTAAATATGTATTGTCCAGATTCTGCAGTTTTTAGAAATGTCCCACATGTGTCTCTAGTGCGCTCGTGGACTGAAACACAAGCCCCAGAAGCAAAGAAGCGCCTAGTGCATTTTGAGGCCTCTTTTTTATTAGAATATATTTTAGGCAGCATGCCAGGTTTGAAGAGGTGTTGAGGTGCCAAAACAGTAGGAATCCCCAAAAAGTGACCCCATTTCGGAAACTAAACCGCTCAAGGAATTCATTTATGGTTGTTGTTACCATTTTGACCCCACAATTTTTACACAGCACGTATTTGAATTGGGCTATGAAATTTAAAAAATGTAATTTTTTCCAATAAGATGTCCTGAGTGCGGCAATACCCCATTTGTGGTGATAAATTGCCGTTTGGGCCCATTGGAGGGCTCAGAAGGAAAGGAGAGCTATGTGTTTGTTGGAGTCCAGATTTTGCTGGATTGGATTTCGGGTGCCATGTCGCATTTGCAGAGCCCCAGAGATATCAAAGCAATGAAAACCCACCAGAAGTGACCCCATTTCGGAAACTACACCCCTCAAGGAATTAATTTATGGTTGTTGTTACCATTTTGACCCCACAGATTTTACACAGCACGTATTTGAATTGGGCTGTGAAATGAAAAAAAAAAATAAATTTTTTTCCAATAAGATGTCATTTTTCATCAACATTTCTTATTTTCACAGGGAACAAAATACCCCATTTTGTTGCCCAATTTGTCCTGAGTGCAGCAATACCCCATTTGTGATGATAAACTGCCGTTTGGGCCCATAGGGGGGCTTAGAAGGAAAGGAGCACTATTTGTTCTTTGGAGTCCAGATTTTGCTGGATTGGTTTTCGGGTGCCATGTCGCATTTGCAGAGCCCCAGAGATATCAAAGCAATGAAAACCCACCAGAAGTGACCCCATTTCGGAAACTACACCCCTCAAGGAATTAATTTATGGTTGTTGTTACCATTTTGACCCCACAGTTTTTACACAGCACGTATTTGAATTGGGCTGTGAAATGAAAAAAAAAATAAATTTTTTCCAATAAGATGTCATTTTTCATCAACATTTCTTATTTTCACAGGGAACAAAATACCCCATTTTGTTGCCCAATTTGTCCTGAGTGCAGCAATAACCCATTTGTGGTGATAAACTGCCGTTTGGGCCCATGGGTGGCCTCCGAAGGGAAGGAGCGCTGTGTGTTCTTTGGAGTGCAGATTTTGCTGGATTGGTTTTCGGGTGCAATGTCGCATTTGTAGAGCCCCAAAGGTATCAAAGCAATGGAAACCCACCAGAAGTGACCCCATTTTGGAAACTACACCCCTCAAGGAATTAATTGATGGGTAATGTGACCATTTAGACCCCATAGTTTCTTCACAGAACTTATTTGAATTGGGCTGGGAATTTAAAAAAAATATATATTTTCCAATAATATGTAGTTTTAGCTAAAAATTTCTTATTTTCACAAGAAATAAAACACTCCATTTTGTTGCCCAATTTGTCCTGAGTGCAGCAATACCCCATTTGTGGTGCTAAACTGCCGTTTGGGCCCATAGGGGGGCTTAGAAGGAAAGGAGCACTATTTGTTCTTTGGAGTCCAGATTTTGCTGGATTGGTTTTCGGGTGCCATGTCGCATTTGCAGAGCCCCAGAGGTATCAAAGCAATGGAAACCCACCAGAAGTGACCCCATTTTGGAAACTACCCCCTCAAGGAATTCATTTATTGGGGTTGTGACCATTTTGACCCCATAGTTTTTTCACATAACTTATTTGAATTGGGCTGGGAATTCAAACAAAATTAATTTTTTCCAATAATATGTAGTTTTGGCTGAAAATTTCTTATTTTCACAAGAAATAAAATACCCCATTTTGTTGCCCAATTTGTCCTGAGTGCGGAAATGCCCAATTTGTGGTGATAAACTGACGTTTGGGACCATGGGAGGGCTCAGAAGGAAAGGACCACCATTTGGCCTACTGGGGATTTTCTGGTGCGAAGTCATGTATGCAGAAGCCCCTGAGGTAACAGTACAGTTGAAACCCCCAAGAAGTGACCCCATTTTAAAAACTACACCCCTTAAGGCATTCATTTAGAGGTGTAGTGAGCATTTTGACCGGAGACATACACCCTATAAACTGTAATGTGTGTTCCCACGGGTATGGCAATACCCTACATGTGGCTGTTATCAGCTGCCTGGGCACGCAGCAGGGCTCAGAGGGGAAAGACGAGGGGGGATAAGCTGTGCGGAGTGCATCAGGGTAAGTAAAACTGGGGTAGATTAAAAATCAAGGGATGTGTAATGACAAGGTAGGGAGACAGACAGGTGAGCCCTAATCTACCCGCCACTCAGTCCCTGCCTACTTGCAACGACCCGTCCTAAGCGACAGGGTACAACTGGGCGACGGTCCCTACGCTCAGTAAGTGCAAGACAGACAAAACAGACAGGGGTACACAGAAGATAGGGAAACGGGGCAGCTGCCCACGGAGACACCGTGAGCAACAGGAGTGGTGAACGAGCCTAGTCAAACCAGGAGTGAGCGAGGTACAAAACGCTGAGCAGGAGAGTGGTCAGAAAGCCAAGGTCAATAACAAGCAGAGGATCAGTAGTACAAGCAGCAGCAGCAGCAGCAAGCCAGGAAACAAGCATAGAAGAATCACAGGCAAAGGAGGAACAGGAAAGGCAGGTATAAATAGACAGTGGGCGGGAACTAGCTCCGTCTGGCCAGGCTGTGATAGGCTCTCCCACTCCTAAGCCTGACATCCTGAGTGGTGGAAGATGAAGTCAGTCTCACAGACATAGGAGCAGGTGCAGACTGATTGCCCACGGGCGTCGACACAGAACCTGTGTCTGGCAAATCTTTTACAGTACCCCCCCTTTTATGAGGGGCCACCGGACCCTTTCTAGGTGGACCTGGTTTATTGGGGAAACGAAGGTGGAACCTCCTGAGCAATACCCCAGCGTGAACATCCCGGGCGGGTACCCAAGTCCTCTCCTCAGGCCCGTATCCTCTCCAATGGACCAGGTACTGGAGACAGACAGCTGAGCCCTAATCTACCCGCCACTCAGTCCCTGCCTACATGCAACGACCCGTCCTAAGCGACGGGGTACAACTGGGCGACGGTCCCTACGCTCAGTAAGTGCAAGACAGACAAAACAGACAGGGGTACACAGAAGCTAGGGAAACGGGGCAGCTGCCCACGGAGACACCGTGAGCAACAAGAGTGGTGAACGAACAGAGTCAAACAAGGAGTGAGCGAGGTACAAAACGCTGAGCAGGAGAGTTGTCAGAAAGCCAAGGTCAATAACAAGCAGAGGATCAGTAGTACAAGCAGCAGCAGCAGCAAGCCAGGAATCAAGCATAGAAGAATCACAGGCAAAGGAGGAACAGGAAAGGCAGCTATAAATAGACAGTGGGCGGGAACTAGCTCCGTCTGGTCAGGCTGTGATAGGCTCTCCCACTCCTAAGCCTGACATCCTGAGTGGTGGAAGATGGAGTCAGTCTCACAGACATAGGAGCAGGTGCAGACTGATTGCCCACGGGCGTCGACACAGAACCTGTGTCTGGCAAATCCTTTACAGGATGTATGATAAATTTTGAAGCACTCTTTCATTAGGAGCCTTAGTTTTTCGGGACACGTGTCACATTGATATATTGTGTCCTTCCTTATCCCCCTCTTATAGCAGACTTTGTACCTCTTTTGACTTTTTCCTTTCTTGCCAGTTTGGGGAACTTCTCCTGGAAAGTGTTGCCCTGGTACGATGCGTGTGGCCATGCTTCCAGAAGTACTGGGTGCCCCCCCCCTTCTTGGTCCCTAAAAATTTGTTTCTTGATAACCACCTCTTGAAATTTCAGGAAAGTTCCCCTCTGGCCTGTACATCGACGTAGCACGTACACATTGTACAATGCCATCTGTATGATGTGCACGGCCAGCTTCTTATACCACACCGCATGGCGCTGTAGGGCTTCAGGGCTTGATCTAACAAGCCCACCCCTCCCATGTACCTACTGTAGTCCAGGATGCAGTCTGGTTTAGGGGTCTTTGCACTGGTACCTCGTACAGGTACATGGGTACTGGTGTGACATCTCTCTTGTCCTTGTACTTGACACACAATATGTTGCTGCTAGATTGTGCCCTGCTCTCACCCCCTCTGAGTGTTTGCCCAAGCAGTCTCTTAGGGAGGCCTCTCAGATTTCTTCTAGCGGTGCCGCATGACTTTTGGAAGCGTGGCAGTTGAAGAGAGGGACGCTGGTATAAAAATTATCCAGGTAGAGGTGGTAACCCTGGTCTAGCAGTGGGTGCACCAAATCCCACACTATTTTTGCATTAAAGAGGCTCTGTCACCAGATTTTGCAACCCCTATCTGCTATTGCAGCAGATAGGCGCTGCAATGTAGATTACAGTAACTTTTTTATTTTAAAAAAACGAGCATTTTTGGCCAAGTTATGACCATTTTCGTATTTATGCAAATGAGGCTTGCAAAAGTACAACTGGGCGTGTTGAAAAGTAAAAGTACAACTGGGCGTGTATTATGTGCGTACATCGGGGCGTGTTTACTACTTTTACTAGCTGGGCGTTGTGTATAGAAGTATCATCCACTTCTCTTCACAACGCCCAGCTTCTGGCAGTGCAGACACAGCCGTGTGCTCCAGAGATCACGCTGTGTCGTCACTCACAGGTCCTGCATCGTGTCAGACGAGCGAGGACACATCGACACCAGAGGCTACAGATGATTCGGCAGCAGCATCGGCGTTTGCGGGTAAGTCGATGTAGCTACTTACCTGCAAATGCTGATGCTGCTGCATAATCAAGTGTAGCCTCTGGTGCCGACACGATGCAGGACCTGTGAGTGACGTCACAGCGTGATCTGGCAGAAGCTGGGCGTTGTGTAGAGAAGTGGATGATACTTCTCATCAGAACGCCCAGCTAGTAAAAGTAGTAAACACGCCCCGATGTACGCACATAATACACGCCCAGTTGTACTTTTACTTTTCAACACGCCCAGTTGTACTTTTGCAAGCCTCATTTGCATAAATACGAAAATGGTCATAACTTGGCCAAAAATGCTCGTTTTTAAAAAAATAAAAACGTTACTGTAATCTACATTGCAGCGCCGATCTGCTGCAATAGCAGATAGGGGTTGCAAAATCTGGTGACAGAGCCTCTTTAACTCCCAGTAAGGGGGGGAGGGCATTCTGGGGGCTGAATACTAGTGTCCTTCCCTTCATATATCCTAAATTTGTAGGTATACCCTGATGCACTCTCGCACCGCTTATACATCTTCACGCCATACCTTGCCCTCTTACCCGGCAGGTACTCGCGGAATTGAAGCCTCCGTTTAAAATGTACCAAGGACTCCTCAATAGAAATACACGTCTCGGTGGTGTATGCTTGGGAAAACCGGACACTGAAACGGTCTAATAGGGGTCTCCGTTTATACAAACGGGCAAAACTGGGGTCATCTTGGAGTAGGCAATGCTCATCAGGAGAAGCAAATTATTGCCTCATTTTTTTTTTTTTTTTAGGTTCCAGTTCAGTTCTGAAGTTGCTTTGAGGGGCCCATATATTAGAAACCCCTATGAAACACCCCATTTTAGAAACTAGACCCCTCAAAGTATTCACAACAGCATTTAGAAAGTTTATGAACCCTTTAGGTGTTTCACAGGAATTTAGAGCAAAGTAGAGGTGAAATTTACATATTTATTTTTGTCAGAAAATCCTTTTTATACAATTTTTTTTCTATAACACAAAAGGTTTTACCAGAGAAACGCAACTCAAAATGTATTGCCCAGATTCTGCAGTTTTGAGAAATATCCCACATGTGGCTCTAGTGCGGTAATGGACTGAAGAACTGGCCTCAGAAGCAAAGGAAGACCTAGTGGATTTTGAGGCCTCCTTTTTATTAGGCACCATGTCCGGTTTGAAGAGGTCTTGTGGTGCCAAAACAGTGGAAACCCCCAAAAGTGACCCCATTTTGGAAACTAGACCCCTTGAGGAATTCATTGCAGTTTTCATGAGGTGCATGCGACTTTTTGATCAGTTTTTATTCTATTTTTTTTACAGCGTTCACCGTGCGCAATAAATGACACATTGACTTTATTCTGCGGGGCGATACGATTACGGCGATACCAGATGTTTATAGTTTTTTTATGTCTTATGGCGTTTGCACAATAAAATACGTTTTGGAAAATATCATTCCCTTTTTGTGTTACCTTATTCTAAGAGCCAGAAATTTTTTATTTTTCCATCAAGAAAGCCGTGCGAGGACTTATTTTTTGCGTAACGAACTGTAGTTTCGATCAGGACCATTTTTAGGTACATGCGACTTTTTGATCTCTTTTTATTCAATTTTTTGGGATGTGAAGTGACCAAACAATTGTGATTTTGGTACGGTCTATTATTATTTTCTTTTACGGCTTTCACCGCGCGGGATAAATAACGAAATAATTTTGTAGTTCAGGCCGTTACGGACGCGGCGATACCAATTATGTATAGTTTATTTGTTTGTTTATATATTTTTTTATTAATAATAAAGGACTGATAAGGGAAAAAGGGGGATTTTTACTTTTAATACTTTTAAAACTTTTATTTTCTTATTTTTACACATCTTTTTTTTACTTTATTACTTTGTCCCACTAGGGGACTTGAGGGCAGGAGGCCCTGATCGCTATTCTAATACACTGCACTACATGCGTAGTGCAGTGTATTGGAGCGGTCAGCTACTCACTGACAGCAAGAATAGTGGGTCCTGACTTCGTCAGGACCCACTAGGCTTCCGTCGATGGCATAGCCGGACGCCATTATTTGGTGTCCGGTTGCCATAGTTACAATCGCCAGCAGCTATCGTGTAGCAGGCCGGCGATTGTAGCTTAACCCCTAAAAAGCCGCGATCGCTATAGAATGTGGCTTTCGGTCCCCGCTGTAGGAGCTGTGACAGCTGCTGTACGAGACAGCAGCTGTTACAGCTCCTGTATGTGTCGGGAGGACGGCCAAACTCCCGTGACGTACTATTAGGTCATGGAGCGCGAACGATACAGCTACCATGACCTAATAGTACGTCCAGGAGCGGGAAAAGGTTAATGAGGTTTGTTAAAGAGGCTCTGTCAACACATTACAAGTGCCCTATCTCCTATATAAGTAAAGAGACCATGTCACCATATTATAAGTGTCCTATCTCCTATATAAGTAAAGAGACCATGTCACCATATTATAAGTGTCCTATCTCCTATATAAGTAAAGAGGCTGTCACCACATTATAAGTGCCCTATCTCCTATATAAGTAAAGAGGCTCTGTCTCCACATTATAAGTGCCCTATCTCCTATATAAGTAAAGAGACTCTGTCACCACATTATAAGTGTCCTATCTCCTATATAAGTAAAGAGACCATGTCACCATATTATAAGTGTCCTATCTCCTATATAAGTAAAGAGACTCTGTCACCACATTATAAGTGTCCTATCTCCTATATAAGTAAAGAGACCATGTCACCATATTATAAGTGTCCTATCTCCTATATAAGTAAAGAGGCTGTCACCACATTATAAGTGCCCTATCTCCTATATAAGTAAAGAGGCTGTCACCACATTATAAGTGCCCTATCTCCTATATAAGTAAAGAGGCTCTGTCTCCACATTATAAGTGCCCTATCTCCTATATAAGTAAAGAGGCTCTGTCACCACATTATAAGTGTCCTATCTCCTATATAAGTAAAGAGACTCTGTCACCACATTATAAGTGCCCTATCTCCTATATAAGTAAAGAGGCTCTGTCACCACATTATAAGTGCCCTATCTCCTATATAAGTAAAGAGGCTCTGTCACCACATTATAAGTGTCCTATCTCCTATATAAGTAAAGAGACTCTGTCACCACATTATAAGTGTCCTATCTCCTATATAAGTAAAGAGACTCTGTCACCACATTATAAGTGCCCTATCTCCTATATAAGTAAAGAGGCTCTGTCTCCACATTATAAGTGCCCTATCTCCTATATAAGTAAAGAGGCTCTGTCTCCACATTATAAGTGTCCTATCTCCTATATAAGTAAAGAGGCTCTGTCACCACATTATAAGTGTCATATCTCCTATATAAGTAAAGAGGCTGTCACCACATTATAAGTGTCCTATCTCCTATATAAGTAAAGAGGCTGTCACCACATTATAAGTGCCCTATCTCCTATATAAGTAAAGAGACTCTGTCACCACATTATAAGTGCCCTATCTCCTATATAAGTAAAGAGGCTGTCACCACATTATAAGTGCCCTATCTCCTATATAAGTAAAGAGACTGTCACCACATTATAAGTGCCCTATCTCCTATATAAGTAAAGAGGCTCTGTCACCACATTATAAGTGTCCTATCTCCTATATAAGTAAAGAGGCTGTCACCACATTATAAGTGTCCTATCTCCTATATAAGTAAAGAGGCTGTCACCACATTATAAGTGCCCTATCTCCTATATAAGTAAAGAGACTCTGTCACCACATTATAAGTGTCCTATCTCCTATATAAGTAAAGAGACTCTGCCACCACATTATAAGTGCCCTATCTCCTATATAAGTAAAGAGGCTCTCACCACATTATAAGTGCCCTATCTCCTATATAAGTAAAGAGACTCTGTCACCACATTATAAGTGTCCTATCTCCTATATAAGAGACTCTGTCACCACATTATAAGTGTCCTATCTCCTATATAAGTAAAGGGACTGTCACCACATTATAAGTGTCCTATCTCCTATATAAGTAATGAGGCTCTGTCACCACATTATAAGTGCCCTATCTCCTATATAAGTAAAGAGGCTCTGTCACCACATTATAAGTGCCCTATCTCCTATATAAGAGACTCTGTCACCACATTATAAGTGTCCTATCTCCTATATAAGTAAAGAGGCTCTGTCACCACATTATAAGTGTCCTATCTCCTATATAAGTAAAGAGGCTCTGTCACCACATTATAAGTGTCCTATCTCCTATATAAGTAAAGAGACTCTGTCACCACATTATAAGTGTCCTATCTCCTATATAAGTAAAGAGACTCTGTCACCACATTATAAGTGCCCTATCTCCTATATAAGTAAAGAGGCTCTGTCACCACATTATAAGTGCCCTATCTCCTATATAAGTAAAGAGGCTCTGTCACCACATTATAAGTGCCCTATCTCCTATATAAGTAAAGAGGCTCTGTCACCACATTATAAGTGCCCTATCTCCTATATAAGTAAAGAGGCTCTGTCACCACATTATAAGTGCCCTATCTCCTATATAAGTAAAGAGGCTCTGTCACCACATTATAAGTGTCCTATCTCCTATATAAGTAAAGAGGCTCTGTCACCACATTATAAGTGTCCTATCTCCTATATAAGTAAAGAGGCTCTGTCACCACATTATAAGTGCCCTATCTCCTATATAAGTAAAGAGGCTGTCACCACATTATAAGTGTCCTATCTCCTATATAAGTAAAGAGTCTCTGTCACCACATTATAAGTGCCCTATCTCCTATATAAGTAATGAGGCTCTGTCACCACATTATAAGTGCCCTATCTCCTATATAAGAGACTCTGTCACCACATTATAAGTGTCCTATCTCCTATATAAGTAAAGAGGCTCTGCACCACATTATAAGTGCTCTATCTCCTATATAAGTAAAGAGGCTCTGCACCACATTATAAGTGCTCTATCTCCTATATAAGTAAAGAGGCTGTCACCACATTATAAGTGCCCTATCTCCTATATAAGTAAAGAGACTCTGTCCCCACATTATAAGTGTCCTATCTCCTATATAAGTAAAGAGGCTCTGTCACCACATTATAAGTGCCCTATCGCCTATATATGTAAAGAGGCTCTGTCACCACATTATAAGTGCCCTATCTCCTATATAAGTAAAGAGACTCTGTCACCACATTATAAGTGTCCTATCTCCTATATAAGTAAAGAGGCTCTGTCACCACATTATAAGTGGCCTATCTCCTATATAAGTAAAGAGACTCTGTCACCACAATATAAGTGCCCTATCTCCTATATAAGTAAAGAGGCTCTGTCACCACATTATAAGTGCCCTATCTCCTATATAAGTAAAGAGGCTCTGTCACCACATTATAAGTGGCCTATCTCATATATAAGTAAAGAGACTCTGTCACCACATTATAAGTGCCCTATCTCCTATATAAGTAAAGAGGCTCTGTCACCACATTATAAGTGCCCTATCTCCTATATAAGTAAAGAGGCTCTGTCACCACATTATAAGTGTCCTATCTCCTATATAAGTAAAGAGACTCTGTCACCACATTATAAGTGTCCTATCTCCTATATAAGTAAAGAAACTCTGTCACCACATTATAAGTGCCCTATCTCCTATATAAGTAAAGAGACTCTGTCACCACATTATAAGTGCCCTATCTCCTATATAAGTAAAGAGGCTCTGTCACCACATTATAAGTGCCCTATATCCTATATAAGTAAAGAGACTCTGTCACCACATTATAAGTGCCCTATCTCCTATATAAGTAAAGAGGCTCTGTCACCACATTTTTAAGTGCCCTATCTCCTATATAAGTAAAGAGACTCTGTCACCACATTATAAGTGTCCTATCTCCTATATTAGTAAAGAGACTCTGTCACCACATTATAAGTGTCCTATCTCCTATATAAGTAAAGAGGTTCTGTCACCACATTATAAGTGTCGTATCTCCAATATAAGTAAAGAGGCTCTGTCACCACATTATAAGTGCCCTATCTCCTATATAAGTAAAGAGGCTCTGTCTCCACATTATAAGTGTCCTATCTCCTATATAAGTAAAGAGACTCTGTCACCACATTATAAGTGCCCTATCTCCTATATAAGTAATGAGACTCTGTCACCACATTATAAGTGCCCTATCTCCTATATAAGTAAAGAGGCTGTCACCACATTATAAGTGCCCTATCTCCTATATAAGTAAAGAGGCTCTGTCACCACATTATAAGTGCCCTATCTCCTATATAAGTAAAGAGGCTGTCACCACATTATAAGTGTCCTATCTCCTATATAAGTAAAGAGGCTGTCACCACATTATAAGTGCCCTATCTCCTATATAAGTAAAGAGGCTCTGTCACCACATTATAAGTGCCCTATCTCCTATATAAGTAAAGAGGCTCTGTCACCACATTATAAGTGCCCTATCTCCTATATAAGTAAAGAGGCTCTGTCACCACATTATAAGTGCCCTATCTCCTATATAAGTAAGGAGGCTCTGTCACCACATTATAAGCGCCCTATCTCCTATATAAGTAAAGAGACTCTGTCACCACATTATAAGTGTCCTATCTCCTATATAAGTAAAGAGACTCTGTCACCACATTATAAGTGTCCTATCTCCTATATAAGTAAAGAGGCTCTGTCACCACATTATAAGTGCCCTATCTCCTATATAAGTAAAGAGAATCTGTCACCACATTATAAGTGTCCTATCTCCTATATAAGTAAAGAGACTCTGTCACCACATTATAAGTGCCCTATATCCTATATAAGTAAAGAGGCTCTGTCACCACATTATAAGTGTCCTATCTCCTATATAAGTAATGAGACTCTGTCACCACATTATAAGTGCCCTATCTCCTATATAAGTAATGAGACTCTGTCACCACATTATAAGTGCCCTATCTCCTATATAAGTAATGAGACTCTGTCACCACATTATAAGTGCCCTATCTCCTATATAAGTAAAGAGGCTGTCACCACATTATAAGTGTCCTATCTCCTATATAAGTAAAGAGACTCTGTCACCACATTATAAGTGCCCTATCTCCTATATAAGTAAAGAGGCTCTGTCACCACATTATAAGTGTCCTATCTCCTATATAAGTAAAGAGGCTCTGTCACCACATTATAAGTGCCCTATCTCCTATATAAGTAAAGAGACTCTGTCACCACATTATAAGTGTCCTATCTCCTATATAAGTAAAGAGACTCTGTCACCACATTATAAGTGCCCTATCTCCTATATAAGTAAAGAGGCTCTGTCACCACATTATAAGTGTCCTATCTCCTATATAAGTAAAGAGGCTCTGTCACCACATTATAAGTGCCCTATCTCCTATATAAGTAAAGAGACTCTGTCACCACATTATAAGTGTCCTATCTCCTATATAAGTAAAGAGACTCTGTCACCACATTATAAGTGCCCTATCTCCTATATAAGTAAAGAGACTCTGTCACCACATTATAAGTGTCCTATCTCCTATATAAGTAAAGAGACTCTGTCACCACATTATAAGTGCCCTATCTCCTATATAAGAAAAGAGACTCTGTCACCACATTATAAGTGCCCTATCTCCTATATAAGTAAAGAGACTCTGTCACCACATTATAAGTGCCCTATCTCCTATATAAGTAAAGAGGCTCTGTCACCACATTATAAGTGCCCTATCTCCTATATAAGTAAAGAGACTCTGTCACCACATTATAAGTGCCCTATCTCCTATATAAGAAAAGAGACTCTGTCACCACATTATAAGTGTCCTATCTCCTATATAAGTAAAGAGACTCTGTCACCACATTATAAGTGCCCTATCTCCTATATAAGAAAAGAGACTCTGTCACCACATTATAAGTGCCCTATCTCCTATATAAGAAAAGAGACTCTGTCACCACATTATAAGTGCCCTATCTCCTATATAAGTAAAGAGACTCTGTCACCACATTATAAGTGTCCTATCTCCTATATAAGTAAAGAGACTCTGTCACCACATTATAAGTGTCCTATCTCCTATATAAGTAAAGAGGCTCTGTCACCACATTATAAGTGTCCTATCTCCTATATAAGTAAAGAGACTCTGTCACCACATTATAAGTGCCCTATCTCCTATATAAGTAAAGAGGCTCTGTCACCACATTATAAGTGTCCTATCTCCTACATGATGTGATCGGCGCTGTAATGTCGGTGACAGTAATGCTTTTTATTTAGAAAAACGTTCTATATTTACCACGTTAGGAGAGATTTTAGCTTTATGCTAATGAGTTTCTTAATGCCCAACTGGGCGTGTTTTCCCATTAGACCAAGTGGGCGTTGTAAAGAGGAGTGTATGACGCTGACCAATCAGTGACCAATCAGCATCATGCACTTCTCTCCATTCATTTAGTCACCGCATAGTAAGGGTATGTTCACACGGCTTATTTACGGACGTAATTCGGGCGTTTTCCGCCTCGATTTACGTCCGAAAATGCGGCTCGATAGCATCGGCAAACATCTGCCCATTGAAAGCAATGGGTTTTACGTTGGTCTATTCCCACGAGGCGTAAATTTACGCGTCGCTGTCAAAAGATGGCGCGTAAATAGACGCCCGCGTCAAAGAAGTGCCTGTCACTTCTTCAGACGTAAATGAAGCCGTTTTCCATTGACTCCATGGAAAAACAGCTCCATTTACGTCCGTAATTGACGCAGCGAAAAAGCGCCTCAACATGCCATGTCGGCTGAAATTACGGAGCTGTTTTCTCCTGAAAACAGCCCCGTAATTTCAGCCGTTACGGACACTGCCGTGTGAACATACTCTAACACTGCGTTGTTCACTATGTGCTGTCTTATACTTACACATTAACGTTACTGAAGTGTTTAGACAGTGAATAGACATTCCTTCCAGCCAGGAAGGGATGTCTATTCACAATCCCGACACTTCGTTAACGTTTCTGTGGTACTTACAGCAGAGCAAGCGTAATCTCCCTGTAACCTGTCATTTACAGCGAGATCTCGCTATTTAAGTAATAGTACGTCCTGGTAAAAACGTCCATTCCGCCTCCATCCCATCTATGAGCAATGACAACTGCTGTCACAAACAGCAGTTGTCACATCTCCTTCCCCAGGGTCCCCGCCGATTAACTCCTTAGAAGCCGCGTTCAATAGCGTTTGCGGCTTCTAAGTGGTTAGAACACAATCGACGGCCCCGCAAAGTGATTACATATGCCCTGATGTACTCCGCATAGTTTACATATATCCTGATGTACTCCTCACAGATTACATATACCCTGATGTACTCCGCACAGATTACATATACCCTGATGTACTCCTCACATCTTACATATACCCTGATGTACTCCTCACAGTTTACATATACCCGGATGTACTCCTCACGGATTACATATACCCTGATGTACCCCGCACAGATTACATATACCCTGATGTACTCCTCACAGATTACATATATCCTGATGTACTCCTCACATATTACATATACCCTGATGTACTCCTCACAGATTACATATATCCTGATGTACTCCTCACAGATTACATATACCCTGATGTACTCCTCACAGTTTACATATATCCTGATGTACTCCTCACATATTACATATACCCTGATGTACTCCACACATATTACATATACCCTGATGTACTCCGCACAGATTACATATACCCTGATGTACTACTCACAGATTACATATACCCTGATGTACTCCTCACAGATTACATATACCCTGATGTGCTCCGCACAGATTACATATATCCTGATTTACTCCGCACAGATTACATATATCCTGATGTACTCCTCACAGATTACATATACCCTGATGTACTCCTCACATATTACATATACCCTCATGTACTCCTCAGTTTACATATATCCTGATGTACTCCTCACAGTTTACATATACCCTGATGTACTGCTCACAGATTACATATACCCTGATGTACTCCTCACATCTTACATATACCCTGATGTACTCAACCCAGTTTACATATACCCTGATGTACTCGTCAGATTACATATACACTAATGTACTCCTCACAGATTACATATACACTGATGTACTCCTCACATATTATATATACCCTGATGTACTCCTCACAGATTACATATACCCTGATATACGCCTCACAGTTTACATATATCCTGATGTACTACTCACAGATTACATATACCCTGATGTACTCCTCACATCTTACATATACCCTGATGTACTCAACCCAGCTTACATATACCCTGATGTACTCCTCACATATTACATATATCCTGATGTACTCCTCACAGATTACATATATCCTGATGTACTCCCCACAGTTTACATATACCCTGATGTACTCCGCCCATCTTACATATACTCTGATGTACTCCGTCCTCCTTACATATACCCTGATGTACTCCGCTCAGATTACATATACCCTGATGTACTACGCACAGTTTACATATACCCTGATGTACTCCTCACAGCTTACATATACCCTGACGTACTCCTCACAGATTACATATAGCCTGATGTACTCCTCACAGATTGCATATATCCTGATGTACTCCTTACATATATCCTGATGTACTCCTCACAGTTTACATATACCCTGATGTACTACTCACAGATTACATATACCCTGATGTACTCCTCACAATTTACAAATACCCTGATGTAATCCTCATAGATAACATATATCCTGATGTACTCCTCACAGTTTACATATACCCTGATGTACTCCTCACAGATTACATATACCCTGATGTACTCCTCACAGATTACATATACCCTGATGTACTCCTCACAGATTACATATACCCTGATGTACTCCTCACATATTACATATACCCTGATGTACTCCTCACAGATTACATATATCCTGATGTACTCCTCACATATTACATATACCCTGATTTACTCCTCACAGATTACATATACCCTGATGTACTCCTCACATATTACATATATCCTGATGTACTCCGCACATATTACATATATCCTGATGTACTCCGCCCATTTTACATATACCCTGATGTACTTCTCACAGATTACATATACCCTGATGTACTCCTCACATATTACATATACACTGATGTACTCCGTACATGTTACATATAGCCTGATGTACTCCTCACATATTACATATACTCTGATGTACTCCGCTCAGATTACATATACCCTAATGTACTCCGCTCAGATTACATATACCCTAATGTACTACGCAGATTACATATACCCTGATGTACTCAGCACAGATTACATATATCCTGATGTACTCCTCACAGTTTACATATACCCTGATGTACTCCGCCCATCTTACATATACTCTGATGTACTCCGTCCTGCTTACATATACCCTGATGTACTCCGCTCAGAATACATATACCCTGATGTACTACGCACAGCTTACATATACCCTGATGTACTCCTCACAGCTTACATATACCCTGATGTACTCCTCACAGATTGCATAAATCCTGATGTACTCCTTACATATATCCTGATGTACTCCTCACAATTTACAAATACCCTGATGTACTTCTCACAGATTACATATACCCTGATGTAATCCTCATAGATAACATATATCCTGATGTACTCCTCACAGTTTACATATACCCTGATGTACTCGTCACAGATTACATATACCCTGATGTACTCCTCATAGATAACATATATCCTGATGTACTCCTCACATATTACATATACCCTGATGTACTCCTCACAGATTACATATACCCTGATGTACTCCTCACATATTACATATACCCCGATATACTCCGCACAGCTTACATATACTCTGATGTACTCTGCACAGCTTACATATACCCTGATGTACTCCTCACAGTTTACATATACCCTGATGTACTCCTCACAGATTACATATATCCTGATGTACTCCGCCCATCTTACATATACCCTGATGTACTCCGCACAGCTTACATATACCCTGATGTACTCCGTCCAGTTTACATATACCCTGATGTACTCGGCTCAGATTACATATACCATGATGTACTACGCAGATTACATATCCTGATGTACTCCGCCCAGTTTACATATACCCTGATGTACTCAGAACAGATTACATATATCCTAATGTACTCCTCACAGATTACATATACACTGATGTAATCCGCACAGATTACATATACCCTTATGTACTCCTCGCATATTACATATACACTGATGTACTCCACCCATCTTACATATACTCTGATGTACTCCGCTCAGATTACATATACCCTGATGTACTCCTCACATATTACATAAATCCTGATGTACTCCTCACATCTTACATATACCCTGATGTACTCCTCACAGATTACATATATCCTGATGTACTCCTTACAGTTTACATATATCCTGATGTACTCCTCACAGATTACATATACCCTGATGTACTCCTCACATATTACATATACCCTGATGTACTCCTCACATTTTACATATACCCTGATGTACTCCACACAGTTTACATATATCCTGATGTAGTCCTCACAGATTAAATATATCCTGATGTACTCCGCCCATCATACATATAATAGAAACTGGGGAGGCCAAGTTTAAGGACGCGGCAGTCGTCCGAAACGCGTAGGCCCCGAGGACATCACCTCCACTTTCTCACACACCCAGGACTTATACAACTGGACTTCCTTTTAACTCATGCCAATAAACTTGGAACAGAAAATCCATTTTAAACTTGACCCAGCGCTGGATCCTACCTTTTCCTCATCATACATATACCCTGATGTACTCCTCACATATTACATATACCCTGATGTACTCCTCACATATTCATATATCCTGATGTACTCCTCACATATTACATATATCCTGATGTACTCCTCAGATTACATATACCCTGATGTACTCCTCACAGATTACATATACCCTGATGTACTCCTCACAGCTTACATATACCCTGATGTACTCCTCACATTTTACATATATCCTGATGTTCTCCTCACATATTCATATATCCTGATGTACTCCGCACAGCTTATATATATCCTGATGTACTCCGCACAGCTTACATATACCCTGATGTACTCCTCACAGATTACATATATCCTGCTGTACTCCTCACAGATTACATATACCCTGATGTACTCCTCACATATTACATATACCCTGATGTACTCCTCACATATTACATATACCCTGATGTACTCCTCACATATTACATATACCCTGATGTACTCCTCACAGATTACATATACCCTGATGTACTCCTCACAAATTACATATACCCTGATGTACTCCGCACATATTACATATATCCTGATGTACTCCTCACAGATTACATATACCCTGATGTACTCCTCACAGATTACATATACCCTGATGTACTCCTCACATATTACATATACCCTGATGTACTCCTCACATCTTACATATACCCTGATGTACTCCTCACAGATTACATGTACCCTGATGTACTCCTCTCAGATTACATATACGCTGATGTACCCGCACATATTACATATACCCTGATGTACTCCTCACATATTACATATATCCTGATGTACTCCTCACAGCTTACATATATCCTGATGTACTCCTCACAGCTTACATATATCCTGATGTACTCCTCACAGATTACATATACCCTGATGTACTCCTCACAGATTACATATACCCTGATGTACTCCTCACATATTACATATATCCTGATGTACTTCTCACAGACTAAATATACCCTGATGTACTCCTCACAGCTTACATATACCCTGATGTACTCCTCACAAATTACATATACCCTGATGTACTCCTCACATATTACATATACCCTGATGTAGTCCTCACAGATTACATACACCCTGATGTACTCCTCCCATATTACATATATCCTGATGTACTCCTCACAGCTTACATATATCCTGATGTACTCCTCACAGATTACATATACCCTGATGTACTCCTCACATATTACATATACCCTGATGTACTCCTCACAGATTACATATACCCTGATGTACTCCTCACAGATTACATATACCCTGATGTACTCCTCACAGATTACATATACCCTGATGTACTCCTCACAAATTACATATACCCTGATGTACTCCGCACATATTACATATATCCTGATGTAGTCCTCACAGATTACATATACCCTGATGTACTCCTCACAGATTACATATACCCTGATGTACTCCTCACATATTACATATACCCTGATGTACTCCTCACATCTTACATATACCCTGATGTACTCCTCACAGATTGCATATACGCTGATGTACCCGCACATATTACATATACCCTGATGTACTCCTCACATATTACATATATCCTGATGTCCTCCTCACAGCTTACATATATCCTGATGTACTCCTCACAGATTACATATACCCTGATGTACTCCGCACATATTACATATACCCTGATGTACTCCTCACAGATTACATATACCCTGATGTACTCCTCACATATTACATATACCCTGATGTACTCCTCACATATTACATATACCCTGATGTACTCCTCACATCTTACATATACCCTGATGTACTCCTCTAAGATTACATATACGCTGATGTACCCGCACATATTACATATACCCTGATGTACTCCTCACATATTACATATATCCTGATGTCCTCCTCACAGCTTACATATATCCTGATGTACTCCTCACAGATTACATATACCCTGATGTACTCCGCACATATTACATATACCCTGATGTACTCCTCACATCTTACATATACCCTGATGTACTCCTCACATATTACATATACCCTGATGTACTCCTCACAGCTTACATATACCCTGATGTACTCCTCACAGATTACATATACCCTGATGTACTCCTCACAGATTACATATACCCTGATGTAGTCCTCACAGCTTACATATATCCTGATGTACTCCTCACAGATTACATATACCCTGATGTACTCCTCACATATTACATATACCCTGATGTACTCCTCACAGTTTACATATATCCTGATGTACTCCGCCCATCATACATATACCCTGATGTACTCCTCACATATTACATATACCCTGATGTACTCCTCACAGCTTACATATACCCTGATGTACTCCTCACATTTTACATATACCCTGATGTTCTCCTCACATATTCATATATCCTGATGTACTCCGCACAGCTTATATATATCCTGATGTACTCCGCACAGCTTACATATACCCTGATGTACTCCTCACAGATTACATATATCCTGCTGTACTCCTCACAGATTACATATACCCTGATGTACTCCTCACATATTACATATACCCTGATGTACTCCTCACATTTTACATATATCCTGATGTACTTCTCACGGACTAAATATACCCTGATGTACTCCTCACAGCTTACATATACCCTGATGTACTCCTCACATATTACATATACCCTGATGTACTCCTCACATATTACATATACCCTGATGTAGTCCTCACAGATTACATACACCCTGATGTAGTCCTTACATATTACATATATCCTGATGTACTCCTCACAGCTTACATATATCCTGATGTACTCCTCACAGATTACATATACCCTGATGTACTCCTCACATATTACATATACCCTGATGTACTCCTCACAGTTTACATATATCCTGATGTACTCCGCCCATCATACATATACCCTGATGTACTCCTCACATATTACATATACCCTGATGTACTCCTCACAGCTTACATATACCCTGATGTACTCCTCACATTTTACATATACCCTGATGTTCTCCTCACATATTCATATATCCTGATGTACTCCGCACAGCTTATATATATCCTGATGTACTCCGCACAGTTTACAGATACCCTGATGTACTCCTCACAGATTACATATATCCTGCTGTACTCCTCACAGATTACATATACCCTGATGTACTCCTCATATATTACATATACCCTGATGTACTCCTCACATATTACATATACCCTGATGTACTCCTCACATATTACATATACCCTGATGTACTCCTCACAGATTACATATACCCTGATATACTCCTCACATATTACATATACCCTGATGTACTCCGCACATATTACATATATCCTGATGTACTCCTCACAGATTACATATACCCTGATGTACTCCTCACAGATTACATATACCCTGATGTACTCCTCACATATTACATATATCCTGATGTACTTCTCACAGCTTACATATATCCTGATGTACTCCTCACATATTACATATACCCTGATGTACTCCTCACATATTACATATATCCTGATGTACTCTGCACAGATTACATATACCCTGATGTACTCCTCACATATTACATATACCCTGATGTACTCCTCACATATTACATATACCCTGATGTACTCCTCACAGATTACATATATCCTGATGTACTCCTCACAGATTACATATACCCTGATGTACTCCTCACATATTACTTATACCCTGATGTACTCCTCACATCTTACATATAGCCTGATGTAATCCTCACATATTACATATACACTGATGTACTCCTCACAGATTACATATACCCTGATGTACTCCTCACAGATTACATATACCCTGATGTACTCCTCACAAATTACATATACCCTGATGTACTCCTCACATCTTACATATACCCTGATGTACTCCTCACAGATTACATGTACCCTGATGTACTCCTCTCAGATTACATATACGCTGATGTACCCGCACATATTACATATACCCTGATGTACTCCTCACATATTACATATACCCTGATGTAGTCCTCACAGATTACATACACCCTGATGTACTCCTCCCATATTACATATATTCCTGATGTACTCCTCACAGTTTACATATACCCTGATGTACTCCGCCCATCTTACATATACTCTGATGTACTCCGTCCTGCTTACATATACCCTGATGTACTCCGCTCAGAATACATATACCCTGATGTACTACGCACAGCTTACATATACCCTGATGTACTCCTCACAGCTTACATATACCCTGATGTACTCCTCACAGATTGCATATATCCTGATGTACTCCTTACATATATCCTGATGTACTCCTCACAATTTACAAATACCCTGATGTACTTCTCACAGATTACATATACCCTGATGTAATCCTCATAGATAACATATATCCTGATGTACTCCTCACAGTTTACATATACCCTGATGTACTCGTCACAGATTACATATACCCTGATGTACTCCTCATAGATAACATATATCCTGATGTACTCCTCACATATTACATATACCCCGATATACTCCGCACAGCTTACATATACTCTGATGTACTCTGCACAGTTTACATATACCCTGATGTACTCCTCACAGTTTACATATACCCTGATGTACTCCTCACAGATTACATATATCCTGATGTACTCCGCCCATCTTACATATACCCTGATGTACTCCGCACAGCTTACATATACCCTGATGTACTCCGTCCAGTTTACATATACCCTGATGTACTCGGCTCAGATTACATATACCCTGATGTACTACGCAGATTACATATCCTGATGTACTCCGCCCAGTTTACATATACCCTGATGTACTCAGAACAGATTACATATATCCTAATGTACTCCTCACAGATTACATATACACTGATGTAATCCGCACAGATTACATATACCCTTATGTACTCCTCGCATATTACATATACACTGATGTACTCCACCCATCTTACATATACTCTGATGTACTCCGCTCAGATTACATATACCCTGATGTACTCCTCACATATTACATAAATCCTGATGTACTCCTCACATCTTACATATACCCTGATGTACTCCTCACAGATTACATATATCCTGATGTACTCCTTACAGTTTACATATATCCTGATGTACTCCTCACAGATTACATATACCCTGATGTACTCCTTACATATTACTTATACCCTGATGTACTCCTCACATTTTACATATACCCTGATGTACTCCTCACAGCTTACATATACCCTGATGTACTCCTCACATTTTACATATATCCTGATGTTCTCCTCACATATTCATATATCCTGATGTACTCCGCACAGCTTACATATACCCTGATGTACTCCTCACAGATTACATATATCCTGCTGTACTCCTCACAGATTACATATACCCTGATGTACTCCTCACATATTACATATACCCTGATGTACTCCTCACATATTACATATACCCTGATGTACTCCTCACATATTACATA
>NW_027463845.1:55978-130311 GCF_050947455.1 Rhinoderma darwinii
GTATATATTACCACACACACTGCTCCCTGTAGATATTACCACACACGCTGCTCCCTGTAGATATTACCACACACAATGCTCCCTGTAGATATTACCACAGACACTGCTCCCTGTAGATATTACCACACACTGCTCCCTGTAGATATTACCACACACACTGCTCCCTGTAGATATTACCACACACACTGCTCCCTGTAGATATTACCACACACACTGCTCCCTGTAGATATTACCACACACACACTGCTCCCTGTAGATATTACCACACAATGCTCCCTGTAGATATTACCACACAATGCTCCCTGTAGATATTACCACAGACACTGCTCCCTGTAGATATTACCACACAATGCTCCCTGTAGATATTACCACACACTGCTCCCTGTAGATATTACCACACACACTGCTCCCTGTATATATTACCACACACACTGCTCCCTGTAGATATTACCACACACACTGCTCCCTGTAGATATTACCACACACACTGCCCCCTGTAGATATTACCACACACACTGCTCCCTGTACATATTACCACACACTGCTCCCTGTACATATTACCACACACTGCTCCCTGTATGTATTACCACACACTGCTCCCTGTAGATATTGCCACACACACTGCTCCCTGTAGATATTACCACACACACTGCTCCCTGTAGGGAATGCCACACACTGCTCCCTGTAGGGAATGCCACACATTGCTCCCTGTAGGGAATGCCACACACTGCCCCTTGTAGATATTACCACACACTGCTCCCTGTAGATATTACCACACACTGCTCTCTGTAGATATTACCACACACTACTCCCTGTACATATTACCACACACACTGCTCCCTGTAGATATTACCACACACTGCTCCCTGTAGATATTACCACACACACTGCTCCCTGTAGATATTACCACACACTGCTCCCTGTAGATATTACCACACACACTGCTCCCTGTAGATATTACCACACACACTGCTCCCTGTAGATATTACCACACACACTGCTCCCTGTAGGGAATGCCACACACTGCTCCCTGTAGATAATACCACACTGCTCCCTGTAGATATTACCACACACTGCTCCCTGTAGATATTACCACACACACTGCTCCCTGTAGATATTACCACACACACTGCCCCCTGTAGATATTACCACACACACAGCCCCCCTGTAGATATTACCACACACACTGCTCCCTGTAGATATTACCACACACACTGCTCCCTGTATATATTACCACACACTGCTCCCTGTAGAGATTACCACACACTGCTCCCTGTAGATATTACCACACACACTGCTCCCTGTAGATATTACCACACACTGCTCCCTGTACATATTACCACACACACTGCTCCCTGTACATATTACCACACACTGCTCCCTGTATATATTACCACACACACTGCTATATTACCACACACACTGCTCCCTGTAGATATTACCACACACTGCTCCCTGTATATATTACCACACACTGCTCCCTGTAGATATTATCACACACACTGCTCCCTGTAGATATTACCACACACTGCTCCCTGTAGATATTACCACACACACTGCTCCCTGTATATATTACCACACACACTGCTCCCTGTAGATATTACCACACACACTGCTCCCTGTAGATATTACCACACACACTGCTCCCTGTATATATTACCACACACACTGCTCCCTGTAGATATTACCACACACACTGCTCCCTGTAGATATTACCACACACACTGCTCCCTGTAGATATTACCACACACTGCTCCCTGTAGATATTACCACACACACTGCTCCCTGTATATATTACCACACACACTGCTCCCTGTACATATTACCACACACTGCTCCCTGTAGATATTACCACACACTGCTCCCTGTAGATATTACCACACACTGCTCCCTGTAGATATTACCACACACACTGCTCCCTGTAGATATTACCACACACACACTGCTCCCTGTAGATATTACCACACACACAGCCCCCCTGTAGATATTACCACACACTGCTCCCTGTAGATATTACCACACACACTGCTCCCTGTAGATATTACCACACACTGCTCCCTGTAGATATTACCACACACACTGCTCCCTGTAGATATTACCACACACACTGCTCCCTGTAGATATTACCACACACTGCTCCCTGTAAATATTACCACACACACTGCTCCCTGTAGATATTACCACACACACTGCTCCCTGTAGATATTACCACACACACTGCTCCCTGTACATATTACCACACACACTGCTCCCTGTAAATATTACCACACACTGCTCCCTGTAGATATTACCACACACACTGCTCCCTGTAGATATTACCACACACACTGCTCCCTGTATATATTACCACACACACACTGCTCCCTGTATATATTACCACACACACTGCTCCCTGTAGATATTACCACACACACTGCTCCCTGTAGAGATTACCACACACACTGCTCCCTGTAGATATTACCACAAACACTGCTCCCTGTATATATTACCACACACACACTGCTCCCTGTATATATTACCACACACACTGCTCCCTGTAGATATTACCACACACACTGCCCCCTGTACATATTACCACACACACTGCTCCCTGTACATATTACCACACACTGCTCCCTGTATATATTACCACACACTGCTCCCTGTAGATAATACCACACACACTGCTCCCTGTAGATATTACCACACACTGCTCCCTGTAGAAATTACCACAGACACCGCTCCCTGTAGGTATTACCACACACACTGCTCCCTGTAGATATTACCACACACACTGCTCCCTGTAGATATTACCACACACACTGCTCCCTGTAGATATTACCACACACACTGCTCCCTGTACATATTACCACACACTGCTCCCTGTACATATTACCACACACTGCTCCCTGTAGATATTACCACACACACTGCTCCCTGTAGATATTACCACACACTGCTCCCTGTAGATATTACCACAGACACTGCTCCCTGTAGATATTACCACACACACTGCTCCCTGTAGATATTAACACACACACACTGCTCCCTGTAGATATTACCACACACACTGCTCCCTGTAGGGAATGCCACACACTGCTCCCTGTAGGGAATGCCACACACTGCCCCTTGTAGATATTACCACACACTGCTCCCTGTAGATATTACCACACACACAGCCCCCCTGTAGATATTACCACACACACTGCTCCCTGTAGATATTACCACACACACACTGCTCCCTGTACATATTACCACACACACTGCTCCCTGTAGATATTACCACACACACTGCTCCCTGTAGATATTACCACACACACTGCTCCCTGTAGATATTACCACACACACACTGCTCCCTGTATATATTACCACACACACTGCTCCCTGTAGATATTACCACACTGCTCCCTGTAGATATTACCACACACACAGCCCCCCTGTAGATATTACCACACACACTGCTCCCTGTAGATATTACCACACACACACTGCTCCCTGTAGATATTACCACACACACACACTGCTCCCTGTAGATATTACCACACACACTGCTCCCTGTAGATATTACCACACACACTGCTCCCTGTAGATATTACCACACACACTGCTCCCTGTAGATATTACCACACACACTGCTCCCTGTATATATTACCACACACTGCTCCCTGTAGATATTACCACACACTGCTCCCTGTATATATTACCACACACTGCTCCCTGTAGATATTACCACACACACTGCTCCCTGTAGATATTACTACACACTGCTCCCTGTAGATATTACCACACTGCCCCCTGTAGATATTACCACACACACACACACACACACACACACACACACACACACACTGCTCCCTGTAGATATTACCACACACTGCTCCCTGTAGATATTACCACACACACAGCCCCCTGTAGATATTACCACACACACTGCTCCCTGTAGATATTACCACACACTGCTCCCTGTAGATATTACCACACACACACTGCTCCCTGTAGATAATACCACACACAAAGCCCCCCTGTAGATATTACCACACACTGCTCCCTGTAGATATTACCACACACACACACTGCTCCCTGTAGATATTACCACACACTGCTCCCTGTAGATATTACCACACACTGCTCCCTGTAGATATTACCACACACTGCTCCCTGTAGATATTACCACACACACAGCCCCCCTGTAGATATTACCACACACACTGCTCCCTGTAGATATTACCACACACTGCTCCCTGTAGATATTACCACACACACTGCTCCCTGTAGATAATACCACACACACTGCTCCCTGTAGATAATACCACACTGCTCCCTGTAGATATTACCACACACTGCTCCCTGTAGATATTACCACACACACTGCTCCCTGTAGATATTACCACACACACTGCTCCCTGTAGATATTACCACACACACTGCTCCCTGTAGATATTACCACACACTGCTCCCTGTAGATATTACCACACACTGCTCCCTGTAGATATTACCACACACACTGCTCCCTGTAGATATTACCACACACTGCTCCCTGTAGATATTACCACACACACTGCTCCCTGTAGATATTACCACACACACTGCTCCCTGTAGATATTACCACACACACTGATCCCTGTAGATATTACCACACACACTGCTCCCTGTAGATATTACCACACGCACTGCTCCCTGTAGATGTAGATATTACCACACACTGCTCCCTGTAGATATTACCACACTGCTCCCTGTAGATATTACCACACACACTGCTCCCTGTAGATATTACCACACACACTGCTCCCTGTAGGTATTACCACACACACACTGCTCCCTGTAGTTATTACCACACACACACTGCTCCCTGTAGATATTACCACACACTGCTCCCTGTAGATATTACCACACACACTGCTCCCTGTAGGGAATGCCACACACTGCTCCCTGTAGGGAATGCCACACATTGCTCCCAGTAGGGAATGCCACACACTGCCCCTTGTAGATATTACCACACACTGCTCCCTGTAGATATTACCACACACTGCTCCCTGTAGATATTACCCCACACACTGCTCCCTGTAGATATTACCACACACACTGCTCCCTGTAGATATTACCACACACACACTGCTCCCTGTAGATATTACCACACACTGCTCCCTGTAGATATTACCACACACACTGCTCCCTGTAGATATTACCACACACACTGCTCCCTGTAGATATTACCACACACTGCTCCCTGAAGATATTACCACACGCACTGCTCCCTGTAGATATTACCACACACTGCTCCCTGTAGATATTACCACACACACTGCTCCCTGTATATATTACCACACACACTGCTCCCTGTATATATTACCACACACACTGCTCCCTGTATATATTACCACACACACTGCTCCCTGTAGATATTACCACACACGCTGCTCCCTGTAGATATTACCACACACACTGCTCCCTGTAGATATTACCACAGACACTGCTCCCTGTAGATATTACCACACACTGCTCCCTGTAGATATTACCACACACACTGCTCCCTGTAGATATTACCACACACACTGCTCCCTGTAGATATTACCACACACACACTGCTCCCTGTAGATATTACCACACAATGCTCCCTGTAGATATTACCACACAATGCTCCCTGTAGATATTACCACAGACACTGCTCCCTGTAGATATTACCACACAATGCTCCCTGTAGATATTACCACACACTGCCCCCTGTAGATATTACCACACACACTGCTCCCTGTATATATTACCACACACACACTGCTCCCTGTAGATATTACCACACACACTGCTCCCTGTAGATATTACCACACACACTGCCCCCTGTAGATATTACCACACACACTGCTCCCTGTACATATTACCACACACTGCTCCCTGTACATATTACCACACACTGCTCCCTGTAGATATTACCACACACTGCCCCTTGTAGATATTACCACACACAGCCCCCCTGTAGATTTTACCACACACACTGCTCCCTGTAGATATTACCACACACACTGCTCCCTGTAGATATTACCACACACACTGCCCCCTGTAGATATTACCACACACACTGCTCCCTGTAGATATTACCACACACACTGCTCCCTGTAGATATTACCACAGACACTGCTCCCTGTAGATATTACCACACACTGCTCCCTGTAGATATTACCACACACACTGCTCCCTGTAGATATTACCACACACACTGCTCCCTGTAGATATTACCACACACACACTGCTCCCTGTAGATATTACCACACAATGCTCCCTGTAGATATTACCACACAATGCTCCCTGTAGATATTACCACAGACACTGCTCCCTGTAGATATTACCACACAATGCTCCCTGTAGATATTACCACACACTGCTCCCTGTAGATATTACCACACACACTGCTCCCTGTATATATTACCACACACACACTGCTCCCTGTAAATATTACCACACACACTGCTCCCTGTAGATATTACCACACACACTGCCCCCTGTAGATATTACCACACACACTGCTCCCTGTACATATTACCACACACTGCTCCCTGTACATATTACCACACACTGCTCCCTGTATATATTACCACACACTGCTCCCTGTAGATATTACCACACACTGCTCCCTGTAGATATTACCACACACACTGCTCCCTGTAGATATTACCACACACACTGCTCCCTGTAGGGAATGCCACACACTGCTCCCTGTAGGGAATGCCACACATTGCTCCCTGTAGGGAATGCCACACACTGCCCCTTGTAGATATTACCACACACTGCTCCCTGTAGATATTACCACACACTGCTCTCTGTAGATATTACCACACACTACTCCCTGTAGATATTACCACACACACTGCTACCTGTATATATTACCACACACACTGCTCCCTGTAGATATTACCACACACACTGCTCCCTGTAGATATTACCACACACACTGCTCCCTGTAGATATTACCACACACACACTGCTCCCTGTAGATATTACCACACACACTGCTCCCTGTAGATATTACCACACACACTGCTCCCTGTAGATATTACCACACACACACTGCTCCCTGTAGATATTACCACACACACTGCTCCCTGTAGATATTACCACACACACTGCTCCCTGTAGATATTACCACACCACACTGCTCCCTGTACATATTACCACACACACTGCTCCCTGTAGATATTACCACACACTGCTCCCTGTAGATATTACCACACACACTGCTCCCTGTAGATATTACCACACACACTGCTCCCTGTATATATTACCACACACACACTGCTCCCTGTATATATTACCACACACACTGCTCCCTGTAGATATTACCACACACACTGCTCCCTGTAGATATTACCACACACACTGCTCCCTGTAGATATTACCACACACACTGCTCCCTGTATATATTACCACACACACACTGCTCCCTGTATATATTACCACACACACTGCTCCCTGTAGATATTACCACACACACTGCCCCCTGTACATATTACCACACACACTGCTCCCTGTACATATTACCACACACTGCTCCCTGTATATATTACCACACACTGCTCCCTGTAGATAATACCACACACACTGCTCCCTGTAGATATTACCACACACTGCTCCCTGTAGAAATTACCACAGACACCGCTCCCTGTAGGTATTACCACACACACTGCTCCCTGTAGATATTACCACACACACTGCTCCCTGTAGATATTACCACACACACTGCTCCCTGTAGATATTACCACACACACTGCTCCCTGTACATATTACCACACACTGCTCCCTGTACATATTACCACACACTGCTCCCTGTAGATATTACCACACACACTGCTCCCTGTAGATATTACCACACACTGCTCCCTGTAGATATTACCACAGACACTGCTCCCTGTAGATATTACCACACACACTGCTCCCTGTAGATATTAACACACACACTGCTCCCTGTAGATATTACCACACACACTGCTCCCTGTAGGGAATGCCACACACTGCTCCCTGTAGGGAATGCCACACACTGCCCCTTGTAGATATTACCACACACTGCTCCCTGTAGATATTACCACACACACACTGCTCCCTGTACATATTACCACACACACACTGCTCCCTGTAGATATTACCACACACACTGCTCCCTGTAGATATTACCACACACACTGCTCCCTGTAGATATTACCACACACACACTGCTCCCTGTATATATTACCACACACACTGCTCCCTGTAGATATTACCACACTGCTCCCTGTAGATATTACCACACACACAGCCCCCCTGTAGATATTACCACACACACTGCTCCCTGTAGATATTACCACACACACACTGCTCCCTGTAGATATTACCACACACACACACTGCTCCCTGTAGATATTACCACACACACTGCTCCCTGTAGATATTACCACACACACTGCTCCCTGTAGATATTACCACACACACTGCTCCCTGTAGATATTACCACACACACTGCTCCCTGTATATATTACCACACACTGCTCCCTGTAGATATTACCACACACTGCTCCCTGTATATATTACCACACACTGCTCCCTGTAGATATTACCACACACACTGCTCCCTGTAGATATTACTACACACTGCTCCCTGTAGATATTACCACACTGCCCCCTGTAGATATTACCACACACACACACACACACACACACACACTGCTCCCTGTAGATATTACCACACACTGCTCTCTGTAGATATTACCACACACACAGCCCCCTGTAGATATTACCACACACACTGCTCCCTGTAGATATTACCACACACTGCTCCCTGTAGATATTACCACACACACACTGCTCCCTGTAGATAATACCACACACAAAGCCCCCCTGTAGATATTACCACACACTGCTCCCTGTAGATATTACCACACACACACACTGCTCCCTGTAGATATTACCACACACTGCTCCCTGTAGATATTACCACACACTGCTCCCTGTAGATATTACCACACACTGCTCCCTGTAGATATTACCACACACACAGCCCCCCTGTAGATATTACCACACACACTGCTCCCTGTAGATATTACCACACACTGCTCCCTGTAGATATTACCACACACACTGCCCCCTTTAGATATTACCACACACACTGCTCCCTGTACATATTACCACACACTGCTCCCTGTACATATTACCACACACTGCTCCCTGTATATATTACCACACACTGCTCCCTGTAGATATTACCACACACTGCTCCCTGTAGATATTACCACACACACTGCTCCCTGTAGATATTACCACACACACTGCTCCCTGTAGGGAATGCCACACACTGCTCCCTGTAGGGAATGCCACACATTGCTCCCTGTAGGGAATGCCACACACTGCCCCTTGTAGATATTACCACACACTGCTCCCTGTAGATATTACCACACACTGCTCTCTGTAGATATTACCACACACTACTCCCTGTACATATTACCACACACACTGCTCCCTGTAGATATTACCACACACTGCTCCCTGTAGATATTACCACACACACTGCTCCCTGTAGATATTACCACACACTGCTCCCTGTAGATATTACCACACACACTGCTCCCTGTAGATATTACCACACACACTGCTCCCTGTAGATATTACCACACACACTGCTCCCTGTAGATATTACCACACACACTGCTCCCTGTAGGGAATGCCACACACTGCTCCCTGTAGATAATACCACACTGCTCCCTGTAGATATTACCACACACTGCTCCCTGTAGATATTACCACACACACTGCTCCCTGTAGATATTACCACACACACTGCCCCCTGTAGATATTACCACACACACAGCCCCCCTATAGATATTACCACACACACTGCTCCCTGTAGATATTACCACACACACTGCTCCCTGTAGATATTACCACACACTGCTCCCTGTAGATATTACCACACACTGCTCCCTGTACATATTACCACACACACTGCTCCCTGTATATATTACCACACACTGCTCCCTGTAGAGATTACCACACACACTGCTCCCTGTAGATATTACCACACACACTGCTCCCTGTAGATATTACCACACACACTGCTCCCTGTACATATTACCACACACTGCTCCCTGTATATATTACCACACACACTGCTATATTACCACACACACTGCTCCCTGTATATATTACCACACACTGCTCCCTGTATATATTACCACACACTGCTCCCTGTAGATATTATCACACACACTGCTCCCTGTAGATATTACCACACACTGCTCCCTGTAGATATTACCACACACACACTGCTCCCTGTATATATTACCACACACACTGCTCCCTGTAGATATTACCACACACACTGCTCCCTGTAGATATTACCACACACACTGCTCCCTGTACATATTACCACACACACTGCTCCCTGTACATATTACCACACACACTGCTCCCTGTAGATGTAGATATTACCACACACTGCTAGATATTACCACACACACTGCTCCCTGTAGATATTACCACACACACTGCTCCCTGTAGGTATTACCACACACACACACTGCTCCCTGTAGATATTACCACACACACACTGCTCCCTGTAGATATTACCACACACTGCTCCCTGTAGATATTACCACACACACTGCTCCCTGTATATATTACCCCACACACTGCTCCCTGTAGATATTACCACACACACTGCTCCCTGTAGATATTACCACACACACACTGCTCCCTGTAGATATTACCACACACTGCTCCCTGAAGATATTACCACACACACTGCTCCCTGTAGATATTACCACACACTGCTCCCTGTAGATATTACCACACACACTGCTCCCTGTATATATTACCACACACACTGCTCCCTGTATATATTACCACACACACTGCTCCCTGTAGATATTACCACACACGCTGCTCCCTGTAGATATTACCACACACACTGCTCCCTGTACATATTACCACACACTGCTACCTGTAGATATTACCACACACACAGCCCCCCTGTAGATTTTACCACACACACTGCTCCCTGTAGATATTACCACACACACTGCTCCCTGTAGATATTACCACACACACTGCCCCCTGTAGATATTACCACACACACTGCTCCCTGTAGATATTACCACACACACAGCCCCCCTGTAGATATTACCACACACACAGCCCCCCTGTAGATATTACCACACACACAGCCCCCCCTGTAGATATTACCACACACTGCTCCCTGTAGATATTACCACACACACTGCTCCCTGTAGATATTACCACACACACTGCTCCCTGTAGATATTACCACACACACAGCCCCCCTGTAGATATTACCACACACACAGCCCCCTGTAGATATTACCACACACACAGCCCCCCTGTAGATATTACCACACACACTGCTCCCTGTAGATATTACCACACACTGCTCCCTGTAGATATTACCACACACTGCTCCCTGTAGATATTACCACACACTGCTCCCTGTAGATATTACCACACACACTGCTCCCTGTAGATATTACCACACACTGCTCCCTGTAGATATTACCACACACACTGCTCCCTGTAGATATTACCACACACACTGCTCCCTGTAGATATTACCACACACACTGCTCCCTGTAGATATTACCACACACTGCTCCCTGTATATATTACCACACACACTGCTCCCTGTAGATATTACCACACACACTGCTCCCTGTAGATATTACCACACACTGCTCCCTGTAGATATTACCACACACACTGCTCCCTGTAGGGAATGCCACACACTGCTCCCTGTAGGGAATGCCACACATTGCTCCCTGTAGGGAATGCCACACACTGCCCCTTGTAGATATTACCACACACTGCTCCCTGTAGATATTACCACACACACTGCTCCCTGTATATATTACCACACACACTGCTCCCTGTAGATATTACCACACACACTGCTCCCTGTAGATATTACCACACACACTGCTCCCTGTATATATTACCACACACTGCTCCCTGTAGATATTACCACACACACTGCTCCCTGTAGATATTACCACACACTGCTCCCTGTAGATATTACCACACACACTGCTCCCTGTAGATATTACCACACACACTGCTCCCTGTAGGGAATGCCACACACTGCTCCCTGTAGATATTACCACACACACTGCCCCTTGTAGATATTACCACACACTGCTCCCTGTAGATATTACCACACACTGCTCCCTGTAGATATTACCACACACACTGCTCCCTGTAGATATTACCACACACACACTGCTCCCTGTAGATATTACCACACACTGCTCCCTGTAGATATTACCACACACACTGCTCCCTGTAGATATTACCACACACACTGCTCCCTGTAAATATTACCACACACTGCTCCCTGTAGATATTACCACACACACTGCTCCCTGTACATATTACCACACACTGCCCCCTGTAGATATTACCACACACTGCTCCCTGTAGATATTACCACACACACACTGCTCCCTGTAGATATTACCACACACACTGCTCCCTGTAGATATTACCACACACTCTGCTCCCTGTAGATATTACCACACACACTGCTCCCTGTAGATATTACCACACACTGCTCCCTGTAGATATTACCACACACACTGCTCCCTGTAGATATTACCACACACTGCTCCCTGTAGATATTACCACACACACTGCTCCCTGTAGATATTACCACACACACACTGCTCCCTGTAGATATTACCACACACTGCTCCCTGTAGATATTACCACACACACTGCTCCCTGTAGATATTACCACACACACTGCTCCCTGTAAATATTACCACACACTGCTCCCTGTAGATATTACCACACACACTGCTCCCTGTACATATTACCACACACTGCCCCCTGTAGATATTACCACACACTGCTCCCTGTAGATATTACCACACACACACTGCTCCCTGTAGATATTACCACACACACTGCTCCCTGTAGATATTACCACACACTCTGCTCCCTGTAGATATTACCACACACACTGCTCCCTGTAGATATTACCACACACTGCTCCCTGTAGATATTACCACACACACTGCTCCCTGTAGATATTACCACACACTGCTCCCTGTAGATATTACCACACACACTGCTCCCTGTAGATATTACCACACACACTGCTCCCTGTATATATTACCACACACACTGCTCCCTGTACATATTACCACACACTGCTCCCTGTAGATATTACCACACACAGCCCCCCTGTAGATTTTACCACACACACTGCTCCCTGTAGATATTACCACACACACTGCTCCCTGTAGATATTACCACACACACACTGCTCCCTGTAGATATTACCACACACACTGCTCCCTGTAGATATTACCACACACTGCTCCCTGTAGATAATACCACACACACTGCTCCCTGTAGATATTACCACACACTGCTCCCTGTAGATATTACCACACACTGCTCCCTGTAGATATTACCACACACTGCTCCCTGTAGATATTACCACACACACTGCTCCCTGTAGATATTACCACACACACTGCTCCATGTAGATATTACCACACACACTGCTCCCTGTAGATATTACCACACACACTGCTCCCTGTAGATATTACCACACACACTGCTCCCTGTAGATATTACCACACACTGCTCCCTGTAGATATTACCACACACTGCTCCCTGTAGATATTACCACACACACGCTGCTCCCTGTAGATATTACCACACACACGCTGCTCCCTGTAGATATTACCACACACACACTGCTCCCTGTATATATTACCACACACACTGCTGCCTGTATATATTACCACACACACTGCTCCCTGTACATATTACCACACACACTGCTCCCTGTAGATAATACCACACACACTGCTCCCTGTAGATATTACCACACACTGCTCCCTGTAGATATTACCACACACTGCTCCCTGTAGATATTACCACACACACTGCTCCCTGTATATATTACCACACACACACTGCTCCCTGTATATATTACCACACACACTGCTCCCTGTAGATATTACCACACACACTGCTCCCTGTAGATATTACCACACACACTGCCCCCTGTAGATATTACCACACACACTGCTCCCTGTAGATATTACCACACACTGCTCCCTGTAGATATTACCACACACACAGCCCCCCTGTAGATATTACCACACACACAGCCCCCCTGTAGATATTACCACACACACAGCCCCCTGTAGATATTACCACACACACTGCTCCCTGTAGATATTACCACACACTGCTCCCTGTAGATATTACCACACACTGCTCCCTGTAGATATTACCACACACTGCTCCCTGTAGATATTACCACACACACTGCTCCCTGTAGATATTACCACACACACACTGCTCCCTGTATATATTACCACACACACTGCTCCCTGTAGATATTACCACACACACTGCTCCCTGTAGATATTACCACACACACTGCTCCCTGTAGATATTACCACACACACTGCTCCCTGTAGATATTACCACACACACTGCTCCCTGTAGATATTACCACACACTGCTCCCTGTATATATTACCACACTGCTCCCTGTAGATATTACCACACACACTGCTCCCTGTAGATATTACCACACACTGCTCCCTGTATATATTACCACACTGCTCCCTGTAGATATTACCACACACACTGCTCCCTGTAGATATTACCACACACTGCTCCCTGTAGATATTACCACACACACTGCTCCCTGTAGATATTACCACACACTGCTCCCTGTATATATTACCACACACACTGCTCCCTGTAGATATTACCACACACACTGCTCCCTGTAGATATTACCACACACACGCTGCTCCCTGTATATATTACCACACACACACTGCTCCCTGTATATATTACCACACACTGCTCCCTGTAGATATTACCACACACACTGCTCCCTGTAGATATTACCACACACACTGCTCCCTGTAGATATTACCACACACTGCTCCCTGTAGATATTACCACACACACTGCTCCCTGTAGATATTACCACACACACTGCCCCCTGTAGATATTACCACACACACTGCTCCCTGTACATATTACCACACACTGCTCCCTGTATATATTACCACACTGCTCCCTGTAGATATTACCACACACACTGCTCCCTGTAGATATTACCATACACACTGCTCCCTGTAGATATTACCACAGACACTGCTCCCTGTAGATATTACCACACACACTGCCCCCTGTAGATATTACCACACACACTGCTCCCTGTACATATTACCACACACTGCTCCCTGTACATATTACCACACACTGCTCCCTGTATATATTACCACACTGCTCCCTGTAGATATTACCACACACACTGCTCCCTGTAGATATTACCACACACACTGCCCCCTGTAGATATTACCACACACACTGCTCCCTGTAGATATCGCCACACACACTGCTCCCTGTAGATATCGCCACACACACTGCTCCCTGTAGATATCGCCACACACACTGCTCCCTGTAGATATCACCACACACACTGCTCCCTGTAGATATCGCCACACACACTGCTCCCTGTAGATAGCGCCACACACAGCCCCCCTGTAGATAGCGCCACACACAGCCCCCCTGTAGATAGCGCCACACACAGCCCCCCTGTAGATAGCGCCACACACAGCCCCCCTGTAGATAGCGCCACACACAGCCCCCCTGTAGATAGCGCCACACACAGCCCCCCTGTAGATAGCGCCACACACAGCCCCCCTGTAGATAGCGCCACACACAGCCCCCCTGTAGATAGCGCCACACACAGCCCCCCTGTAGATAGCGCCACACACAGCCCCCCTGTAGATAGCGCCACACACAGCCCCCCTGTAGATAGCGCCACACACAGCCCCCCTGTAGATAGCGCCACACACAGCCCCCCTGTAGATAGCGCCACACACAGCCCCCCTGTAGATAGCGCCACACACAGCCCCCCTGTAGATAGCGCCACACACAGCCCCCCTGTAGATAGCGCCACACACAGCCCCCCTGTAGATAGCGCCACACACAGCCCCCCTGTAGATAGCGCCACACACAGCCCCCCTGTAGATAGCGCCACACACAGCCCCCCTGTAGATAGCGCCACACACAGCCCCCCTGTAGATAGCGCCACACACAGCCCCCCTGTAGATAGCGCCACACACAGCCCCCCTGTAGATAGCGCCACACACAGCCCCCCTGTAGATAGCGCCACACACAGCCCCCCTGTACATAGCGCCACACACAGCCCCCCTGTACATAGCGCCACACACAGCCCCCCTGTACATAGCGCCACACACAGCCCCCTGTAGATAGCGAGACCAAAAGAGAAAATAAATGCTGAGAAACAAAGAAGTAATGAAAATACAAAAATATTTTATTAACATATAATAAGACATGTAAAAAGAATCCATAAACCCACAGTAAAAACAGGGATCCTTGACTGGAGCATTAACCAAACCATGTATCTATATATGAACGGTTAGTGAGACACATGTGTATCCCTTGATGGAAAATAATATGACATGAGTGTGTGAGCGTCTTTGAGAGTATAGTCTATTAAAGTAAATAGGTCAGCTATGTGCATATGTGAATGCAAAGTACTGTAGACTAAATAGAATCACACCCTATAGTCAAAAAATAAGTTAGCAGTACTATGGTACAATAAACGTAACAACACACGTCATTTATAAATGCAATGGGATCAAACATGCAGAGATTCCGTAATAAGGTAAGTAAAGTACACAAAATAGATGAGGTCTCACATACCCATAATGAATGAACAGAATGAATGCAGCCAAGGCCCACCCCAACGCGCGTTTCGGCGCTAATGCCACACACTGCTCCCTGTAGGGAATGCCACACACTGCTCCCTGTAGGGAATGCCACACAATGCTCCCTGTAGGGAATGCCACACATTGCTCCCTGTAGGGAATGCCACACACTGCCCCTTGTAGATAGTGCCACACAGTGCTCCCTGTAGATAGGGCCACACACAGCCCCCCTGTAGATAGGGCCACACACAGCCCACCTGTACATAGCGCCACACACAGCCCCCCTGTAGATAGCGCCACACACAGCCCCCCTGTAGATAGGGCCCCATACAGCCCCCCTGTAGATAGGGCCCCATACAGCCCCCTGTAGATAGGGCCCCATACAGCCCCCCTGTAGATAGGGCCCCATACAGCCCCCCTGTAGATATGGCCACACACATCGCACCTGTAGATAGGGACACAAACAGCCTACTTGTAGATAGCGCCACACACAGCCCACCTGTAGATAGCGCCACACACAGCCCCCTGTAGATAGCGCCACACTCAGTGCCCCTTGTAGATGGCGCTCCACACTGCCCCCTGCAGATGGCGCCACACACAGCCCCCTGTAGATAGCGCCACAAACAGTCCTGCTGTGGATAGCGCCACAAACAGCCCCCCTGTAGATAGCACCACACCCCCCCCCTTGTAGAAAGCACCACACCCTCTTGTAGATTGCTCCACACACAGCCCTCCTGTAGATAGCGCCACACACAGCCCCCCTGTAGATAGCGCCACACACAGCCCCCCTGTAGATAGCGCCACACACAGCCCCCCTGTAGATAGCGCCACACACAGCCCCCCTGTAGATAGCGCCACACACAGCCCCCCTGTAGATAGCGCCACACACAGCCCCCCTGTAGATAGCGCCACACACAGCCCCCCTGTAGATAGCGCCACACACAGCCCCTGTAGATAGCGCCACACACAGCCCCCCTGTAGATAGCGCCACACACAGCCCCCCTGTAGATAGGGCCACACACAGCCCCCCTGTACATAGCGCCACACACAGCCCCCTGTAGATAGCGCCACACACAGCCCCCTGTAGATAGCGAGACCAAAAGAGAAAATAAATGCTGAGAAACAAAGAAGTAATGAAAATACAAAAATATTTTATTAACATATAATAAGACATGTAAAAAGAATCCATAAACCCACAGTAAAAACACGGATCCTTGACTGGAGCATTAACCAAACCATGTATCTATATATGAACGGTTAGTGAGACACATGTGTATCCCTTGATGGAAAATAATATGACATGAGTGTGTGAGCGTCTTTGAGAGTATAGTCTATTAAAGTAAATAGGTCAGCTATGTGCATATGTGAATGCAAAGTACTGTAGACTAAATAGAATCACACCCTATAGTCAAAAAATAAGTTAGCAGTACTATGGTACAATAAACGTAACAACACACATGTCATTTATAAATGCAATGGGATCAAACATGCAGAGATTCCGTAATAAGGTAAGTAAAGTACACAAAATAGATGAGGTCTCACATACCCATAATGAATGAACAGAATGAATGCAGCCAAGGTCCACCCCAACGCGCGTTTCGGCGCTAATGCCACACACTGCTCCCTGTAGGGAATGCCACACACTGCTCCCTGTAGGGAATGCCACACATTGCTCCCTGTAGGGAATGCCACACATTGCCCCTTGTAGATAGTGCCACACAGTGCTCCCTGTAGATAGGGCCACACACAGCCCCCCTGTAGATAGGGCCACACACAGCCCACTTGTAGATAGGGCCACACACAGCCCACCTGTACATAGCGCCACACACAGCCCCCCTGTAGATAGCGCCACACACAGCCCCCTGTAGATAGCGCCACACTCAGTGCCCCTTGTAGATGGCGCTCAACACTGCCCCTGTAGATAGCGCCACACACAGCCCCCTGTAGATAGCGCCACACACAGCCCCCCTGTAGATAGCGCCACACACAGCCCCCCTGTAGATAGCGCCAAAAACAACCCTACTGTAGATAGCGCCACACACAGCCCCCTGTAGATAGGGCCCCATACAGCCCCCCTGTAGATAAGGCCACATACAGCCCCCCTGTAGATAAGGCCACATACAGCCCCCCTGTAGATAGGGACACACACAGCCTACTTGTAGATAGCGCCACACACAGCCCACCTGTAGATAGCGCCACACACAGCCCCCCTGTAGATAGTGCCACACACAGCCCCCCTGTAGATAGCGCCACACTCAGTGCCCCTTGTAGATGGCGCTCCACACTGCCCCCTGCAGATGGCACCACACACAGCCCCCTGTAGATGGCGCCACACACAGCCCCCTGTAGATGGCGCCACAAACAGTCCTACTGTGGATAGCGCCACAAACAGCCCCCCTGTAGATAGCACCACACCCCCCCCTTGTAGAAAGCACCACACCCCCTTGTAGATTGCTCCACACACAGCCCTCCTGTAGATTGCGCCACACAAAGCCCCCTTGTAGGGAGAGCCACACACATCACCTTGTGGATAATGCCACACACATCCCCTTGTAGATAACGCCACATACTCCCCTTGTAGATAGCGCCACAAACATCCCCTTGTAGAAAGCGCCACACCCCCCTTGTACATAGTGCCACAAAGGGCCGGCCAGAACGGTGTGCCATTGCACTGGGTGCATCACTCTAGCAGGTGGAAGGGGGCGCTGCACTGGCTACCTTTCCCCTGCTTGTTTCAGAAGCGCCCGGGCCCGGTGACTCAGCATCCGCCTTTCCGCCCATAGCAGCCATAGCGGCGACACCGGGAATGAGGACACCCATGCTGCCAGTCGGGATCGGCCCCCCATGGCCGGCGGCACCGCTAGCAGCTGCTACAGCTGTAGCAACGCCACATTCAATAGTGTCTGCGTGATCAGTACACAGGTACTATTAAATACTATAGCAAAGCAGGAAGGTATCTCCCAGCTCTGGAATCTGCTAGCGCCACTGTGTGGCTGGGGATTCTGCTCCTGGATGAAGCGCTTGATGTCTCTGTCCATATATGGACAGTGACATCAGGGGCAACTCCTGAAGCGTAATCCCGGTCCACAGCGTTGCCGATGCAGTGACCGGGGATTCCACTTCAGTAGAGGCCCTTGACGTCACTGTCCATAAATAGACAGAGTCATCAAGCGCTCCGTCCAGGAGCGGAATCTCCAGCCACAGGGGGATTCCGCTCTTTCAGGGAGCTACAGTAGCGCTATGTACAGGAAGGGGGGGGGGGGATTCTATCATCTACAATGGGGCTGTGTGGCACTATCTACAGGGGAATCTGTGAGTGGCGGGCTGATGGTCTTCAAGTGGTTTTCACCTCTGACCTCCAATTAAAGTTAATAGGAGGCAGAAAATACCTGTGGCGTTCGTTTGGAGCTTTCTTTGCCTACGTCTTTTCCGTTAGCTTCAACGGCTTAAAAAAAAAAAGTCAAACAACGCTGTCAATTTAAAATCTGCCTTAAAATTCCTGAAGGAATTTTGGGGGGAGTATGGCACTGTCTACATTGGGAGGTGGGGGGCTGTATGGCACTGTCTACAAGGGGGAGGTGAGGGGCTGTATGGCACAATCTACAGGGGGCACTATCTACAAGGGGGGCTGTGTGTGTGCCAGCGAGGGGAGGGGGGCATTATAAAATTCCTGAAGGAATTTTGAGGAAGATATTTTCTGCCTTACAAAAAACGCTGTGTGAACATATTCTCAGTGTAGTGCTTGTTTTTAGCTGTTTTCTGTCTTTCTCGAAACAATTTTTGGTAGGGGTGCCCTGAGGAAATTTTATTTCTCCAGTGGTGCCTCGAGTCCGAAAAGGTTGGGAAACTCTGCACTAGGCTACAGGATCACGCCGGCCTACGCAAGGATCCCGTCGCGGAGCAGCTCAGTTCCTCTTGGGAACGGGGCCTAGAGGAGTACAATTTTTTTGTGTTTGGGGAACTGTCTACAAGGAGCAGGTGGGGGGTTGGGGGGAGTATGGCACTGTCTACATCGGGAGGTGGGGGGCTGTATGGCACTGTCTACAAGGGGGAGGTGAGGGGCTGTATGGCACTGTCTACATGGGGGAGGTGGGGGGCTATATGGCATGATCTACAAGGGGGAGTTGCGGCTCTCTATAGCACTGTCTACATGGGGGAGGTGGGGGGTTGTATGTCACGATCTACAAGGGGGAGGTGGGGGAATGAACAGCACTGTCTACAAGGGGGAGGTGGTGGGCTGTATGACACTGTCAACAAGGAGGGGTGGCGGATTATGGCACAGTCTACAGGGAGGCTGTATGGCACAATCTACAGGGGGCACTATCTACAAGGGGGGCTGTGTGTGTGCCAGCGAGGGGAGGGGGGCATTATACTGTGTGAAGGCCACTAAGCAGACATTATTCTGTGTAAGGGCACTACAGGGGGAAATCTACTGTGTATGGCACTTAGGGGGCAAAACACTGTGTGGGCACAATTAGAGGACAAAATACTGTGTCCTTAAAGGGGTAATAATATATTATATTATTAAATATTATTATTATTTTTGGGGCGTGGCCAGCAAGCAGCATGGATAGTCGTATCTGAGCTGAGCTCCCGGGGACCGTAACTTCTCCTGCTGATTATCCTGTCATCCTGGCTGGTAAATCTTTTTACTGGGACCAGACAAACTCTGGGCATACCTCTCCCCCTCGCAGGCTACCCAGGGACATTCTTCGGTGACTTCGTCGGCCCTGCGGACGGAAACAGTGCACGACGGCCTGGTGTTCTGCTGCAGCCTGCACTCGACGCACTTCCACTTGATATTAACCCAGCCTAGGAGACAACGAAGGACTTGCATTCACTTGCATCGGAGGTACACTGTTTATGCCCGACATCTCTTGCTTCTCCCAGGTGTCTTTTGGTCCTCTCTGTCAGACTCCGTGGTCCTGGTTGCATGGGCTTCTGTTCCTCGTGGCGGCTGGTGGTTAATGGCGGCCTGTCTGTGTCTGCAAGGCACGCATGGTGAAACATTCTTTATCTGTCTCCCCTGACAGCCGGTGAAGGTACAGACCTCAGGCTCAGTTGGGGACGACAGTTTTTATTTCTCTCAGGGGAGACCCTGAGATTCCATTGTTACCAGTATCTGGGTGGTGAGTTGCGGCCTAACGGAGCCATTTTGCATATATGCCTGTTATACATCTATGTCACTGATTTGGCTCACCTGCTCACTATACATCCTGGGACTGCCTGCCTACCCGGTCCTTTGTCTATAGAGCTTACTTACCATATATAACTTCATACCAGTGTGCCATACTCTGTTAAAAGGAGACTGTATCTGCTGCCTTACTTTTCCTGCTACACTATTGGTGGGGTGAGACCTACCTATTTCAGCTATACTGTGCACCATGCGTAAATCTAAACCTCAGTCTGCAGTGGATAAGCTAAAAGATTTTGCTCGTACTGATCAGGACGAAGATAATTCCTCTCCACGTAAAACGAGATCTACTCACCTCAAAAATAAAGAGGACGATGCCCGACCGAGTGGCGGCATGGATTCCGACACGGAGACTAAACCTACGTTACGTCAGGTTTCATTGCAACTTCTATCGGCCATTGATGCTTGCAAAACTTCTTTAACAGGCCAGATTGATGAGATAAACCTTGATGTCAGTTTGCTCCGTCACAACATGCAGAACCTGAAAGGCTGTATGGGAGAGATGGAGGGGCGACTTTCTCAAGTAGAGGACAGGATTGGTCCTCTTGCTACTACCCTGGCTGCTACTACACGGAAGGCGGATGCTTGTCAATCCAAAACTGATGACATTGAAAATAGACTGCGTCGTAATAATTTACGTATAATTGGCTTACCGGAAAAATCTGAGGGCAAAACTCCTGAACCGTTTATTGAACAATGGCTCAAGAGTAACTTAGAGGCGCCAGCCTTTTCCACTTGCTTTGTGGTTGAGAGGGCACATCGTGTTCCGGCTAAGCCGCCGCCTCAAGGTGCAGCCCCTCGGCTATTCCTGGTTGGGATTCTAAATTACAGAGATCGAGACACGTCTTTGCGTCAGTCCAGGTTGAAAGCTCCATTCAAATTCAACAATTCCACTATTTCCATATTTCCTGACTTTTGTGCAGACCTCCAGAAGCAGCGCGCCACCTTTATGGAGCTCAAAAGAAAGTTTAAGGAGTGAAACATTCCATACTCAATGGCATACCCTGCTCGTCTCCGAATTGCCTATGATGACAAAGTGGTCTTCTTGCATAGCCCGGCGAGAGAGTGGCTCCAGATGCATCCTCCGGTGGCTTGAGTGACTCTTCAGCATTCACCTGTGGGCCCTTCGAGAATGCTCCGTTGATCAGCCTGACATTCTTCACATGATGAACGTTACTGGGTGATATGTTGTATATTTTATGATGTTATACCGTACCTTATGTCGCTATATCTACCATTGGCTATTCAGGTCAGTTGATCCAGAGGGGGATCTCTCTCCTTTCTATATATTGTTCTCATCTGATTCACTGGTAAAAAACAAACAAAAAGACCCAGAACATTTTTCTTATATGCTTACTGATGCCAGGATGTATGCCTGACCAAGACGTAGTCGAGTATTCCCCATTCTAATTTTTCTACCCCAAATGTCTGCCCTACCTATGGTTCTTGGTGGGGACATTTCTGGGTTCTTTTCCTCGGTTACTTTGTTATGTTTGATTGTTGTTCATGTGTATGTCTATGCCACCGACTCTGATAACTCTGTCCATACCTTTTTCTGCTCATCCATTGTATGCTGCTGTACTGCCCAGGACTGGCAATTGATCCTTGATGACGGGCCTCGGTGTTCCCTCATATTAGGCGATCCCGTCCCCACCTAATCTGTTTACAGGAGACTCACCTCATTAGTGAAAGATCTAGTTACCTTAGGAAACCTTGGATACAATGGGCGTGCCACTCCTTTCACACTTTTTATTCTAGAGGGGTTTCCCTGCTGATACATCGCACTGTACGATGGAATCCAATACAGACGCGAAGAGACCCAGCTGGAGGTTTCGTTTATGCTGAAATAGACACGAAGCCATATGTTATTCTGTGTATATATAATCCACCACAGGCTAACACCTCCGTCCTTCAGGCAGCTATTGCTTTTGTACATCAAATTAGGTAATGTCTCCGGCTATAGACCGTTTCTCACAAGATCCCGCCCATAATTTAACACCCACTACTCCTTTGTGTCAGCTGATAGAAGGTTTGGCCTGGATTGATCTATGAAGACATTGTCACCCACAGGTTCTGGAATACACTTGTCATTCTCCTGGGAGACAGGCTCTCTCCAGGATTGATCTATGAAGACATTGTCACCCACAGGTTCTGGAATACACTTGTCATTCTCCTGGGAGACAGGCTCTCTCCAGGATTGATCTATGAAGACATTGTCACCCACAGGTTCTGGAATACACTTGTCATTCTCCTGGGAGACAGGCTCTCTCCAGGATTGATCTATGAAGACATTGTCACCCACAGGTTCTGGAATACACTTGTCATTCTCCTGGGAGACAGGCTCTCTCCAGGATTGATCTATGAAGACATTGTCACCCACAGGTTCTGGAATACACTTGTCATTCTCCTGGGAGACAGGCCCTCTCCAGGATTGATCTATGAAGACATTGTCACCCACAGGTTCTGGAATACACTTGTCATTCTCCTGGGAGACAGGCTCTCTCCAGGATTGATCTATGAAGACATTGTCACCCACAGGTTCTGGAATACACTTGTCATTCTCCTGGGAGACAGACTCTCTCCAGGATTGATCTATGAAGACATTGTCACCCACAGGTTCTGGAATACACTTGTCATTCTCCTGGGAGACAGGCTCTCTCCAGGATTGATCTATGAAGACATTGTCACCCACAGGTTCTGGAATACACTTGTCATTCTCCTGGGAGACAGGCCCTCTCCAGGATTGATCTATGAAGACATTGTCACCCACAGGTTCTGGAATACACTTGTCATTCTCCTGGGAGACAGGCTCTCTCCAGGATTGATCTATGAAGACATTGTCACCCACAGGTTCTGGAATACACTTGTCATTCTCCTGGGAGACAGGTTCTCTCCAGGATTGATCTATGAAGACATTGTCACCCACAGGTTCTGGAATACACTTGTCATTCTCCTGGGAGACAGGCTCTCTCCAGGATTGATCTATGAAGACAGGCTCTCTCCAGGATTGATCTATGAAGACATTGTCACCCACAGGTTCTGGAATACACTTGTCATTCTCCTGGGAGACAGGCTCTCTCCAGGATTGATCTATGAAGACATTGTCACCCACAGGTTCTGGAATACACTTGTCATTCTCCTGGGAGACAGACTCTCTCCAGGATTGATCTATGAAGACATTGTCACCCACAGGTTCTGGAATACACTTGTCATTCTCCTGGGAGACAGACTCTCTCCAGGATTGATCTATGAAGACATTGTCACCCACAGGTTCTGGAATACACTTGTCATTCTCCCGGGAGACAGGCTCTCTCCAGGATTGATCTATGTAGACATTGTCACCCACAGGTTCTGGAATACACTTGTCATTCTCCTGGGAGACAGGCTCTCTCCAGGATTGATCTATGAAGACATTGTCACCCACAGGTTCTGGAATACACTTGTCATTCTCCTGGGAGACAGGCTCTCTCCAGGATTGATCTATGAAGACATTGTCACCCACAGGTTCTGGAATACACTTGTCATTCTCCTGGGAGACAGGCTCTCTCCAGGATTGATCTATGAAGACATTGTCACCCACAGGTTCTGGAATACACTTGTCATTCTCCTGGGAGACAGGCTCTCTCCAGGATTGATCTATGAAGACATTGTCACCCACAGGTTTTGGAATACACTTGTCATTCTCCTGGGAGACAGGCTCTCTCCAGGATTGATCTATGAAGACATTGTCACCCACAGGTTCTGGAATACACTTGTCATTCTCCTGGGAGACAGGCTCTCTCCAGGATTGATCTATGAAGACATTGTCACCCACAGGTTCTGGAATACACTTGTCATTCTCCTGGGAGACAGGCTCTCTCCAGGATTGATCTATGAAGACATTGTCACCCACAGGTTCTGGAATACACTTGTCATTCTCCTGGGAGACAGACTCTCTCCAGGATTGATCTATGAAGACATTGTCACCCACAGGTTCTGGAATACACTTGTCAATCTCCTGGGAGACAGGCTCTCTCCAGGATTGATCTATGAAGACATTGTCACCCACAGGTTCTGGAATACACTTGTCATTCTCCTGGGAGACAGGCTCTCTCCAGGATTGATCTATGAAGACATTGTCACCCACAGGTTCTGGAATACACTTGTCATTCTCCTGGGAGACAGACTCTCTCCAGGATTGATCTATGAAGACATTGTCACCCACAGGTTCTGGAATACACTTGTCATTCTCCTGGGAGACAGGCTCTCTCCAGGATTGATCTATGAAGACATTGTCACCCACAGGTTCTGGAATACACTTGTCATTCTCCTGGGAGACAGGCTCTCTCCAGGATTGATCTATGAAGACATTGTCACCCACAGGTTCTGGAATACACTTGTCATTCTCCCGGGAGACAGGCTCTCTCCAGGATTGATCTATGAAGACATTGTCACCCACAGGTTCTGGAATACACTTGTCATTCTCCTGGGAGACAGGCTCTCTCCAGGATTGATCTATGAAGACATTGTCACCCACAGGTTCTGGAATACACTTGTCATTCTCCTGGGAGACAGGCTCTCTCCAGGATTGATTATGTTTTTGGTTCTCCTGCTTTATGTGTCCTCCATATCACTCTCTTCCAGGGGGATTTCGGACCACAGTGCGATACTGGTCAGGTTGGTTACATTTCACTCGTTTATATAAACATGTGCTTCACCTTAAGGGGAGATTCACACGAACGTTGCGTTTTTGCGCGCGCAAACAACGCAGCGTTTTGCGAGCGCAAAAACCATTTGACAGCTGCGTGTGTCATGCGTGTCTGATGCGCGGCTGCGTGATTTTCGCGCAGCCGGCATCATAGAGATGAGGCTTGTCAACGCCCGTCACTGTCCAAGGTGCTGAAAGAGCTAAATCTTTCAGCACCCTCGACAGTGAATGCCGAACACAACAGCGAAAAACCTGTAAAAAAAAAAAGATAAAGTTCCTACTTACCGAGAACTTCCCGGCCGTTGCCTTGGTGACGCGTCCTTGGTGACGCGTCCTTGGTGACGCGCCTCTCTTGACATCGGGCCCCACCTCCCTGGATGACGCAGCAGTCCAAGTGACCGCTGCAGCCTGTGATTGGCTGCAGCCTGTGCTTGGCCTGTGATTGGCTGGAGCTGTCACTTGAACTGAAGTGTCATCCCGGGAGGTCGGACTGCAGGAAGGAGACAGGAGTAATCGGTAAGTTAGAACTTCGTTTTTTTTTTACAGGTTAATGTATTTTGGGATCGCAAGTCACTGTCCATGGTGCTGAAACAGTTTAACTCTTTCAGCACCATGGACAGTGACTATCTCCTGACGTCGCGTACCGATAATTTTTTTGCCGGGATCGGCCAAAACGAGTTTGGCCGAACCCGGTGAAGGTCGGTACGCTTGTCCGGCTTCGCTCATCGCAAAGACACTCCGTTTGGATGTTCGGAAACAGAAAAGCACGTGGTGCTTTTCGGTTTTCATTCATCCTTTTCACTGCTGTTGCGCGAATCACGCTCGTCCCACGGAAGTGCTTCCGTGTGGTGCGCGTGATTTTCACGCACCCATTGACTTCAATGGGTGCGTGATGCGCGAAATACGCAGAGTTATTGAACCTGTCGCGCTTTTTGCGCAGCAGACAAACGCTGCGCAAAAAGCACGGACTGTCTGTACTGCCCCATAGACTTGTATTGGTCCATGCGTGCCGCGTGAAAACCACGCGGCCCGCACGGACCGAATACACGCTCGTGTGAATCCCCCCTAAGACTAAGCGCAAATTGTTTTATTACACGTCAATATTATTTTGAGATGGAGAATCAATCCAGTCAGTTATTGGCCCACTTAATTAGACACAATAACTCCTCCAATTCAGGATAATGAGGGTGGTCTATTAACAGAGGGGGATGCCATTGCTACCAGATTTAGAAAGGACTATACCATTTTATATAGTTCCACCTCTAATCATACCATCGCAGACGTTGTAGTTTATCTGAGGGATCTGACTTTTCCTACTCTCTCTTCATCGCAGGTTACATTGCTTGACTCCCCTATGATGATGGCGGAACTTCAAGAGGCTATTCAGGAAATGTCTCTCTATAAATCCCCAGGTCCTGATGGGCTCCCTATTGAAGGTTATAGGAGGTATCGGGAACATATGGGCCCCATGTTGTTAGATACTCTTAACCAGGCTTTACTCACCCACTCACTTCCCTCTACATTTGATGATGCTTCTATCATTGTGCTACTGAAGCCGGATAAAGACCCTGTTGATTGTGGTTCTTATAGACCAATTTCCCTAGTTAACGTGGACTATAAAATCCTACCTAAGATCCTGGCAAAGCGACTGAATCAAGTTGTTCTCACAATTATTCACCCTGACCAAACTGAATTCATGCGCGGTAAATCTACATCTATAAACATTACACGTGTACAGACACTTATGCAGATGGGTAGAATGCGGCATTTGCCTTGGGCTGTCGCTTCATTAGATACTATGAAGGCGTTCGACTCTGTTGAGTGCTCCTTCCTTCTGGCCGGCCTTCACAGCTTTGCTCCTACATTTATCTCATGGATCCAACTTCTCTATAAATCCCTTATGGCTATTGTGGTGGTCAATGGCATCCCCTCTGATTCTTCTCCTCTGGCACGGGGTACGCGGCAGGGATGTCCCCTCTCACCGGTTTTATTTGCTATTGCCATTGAAGCTATAGCTATTAGATTGAGATCCACCCCTATGGTAACTGGTGTGCAGTGGGAGGGAGGGTCTGCTGTGGTGGGCCTGTACGCTGACGAGAAGGTCCTTTTCCTGCGCAGCCCTCATGAGTCTTTTGGTCACGCTGTCCGCTTGTTAGATGCCTTTTTGCCATTTTCTGGGCTTAGGGTTAATTGGCAGAAGTGCCCCATTTCCTACATAAGGGGATCGGCGCTGTAATGTCGGTGACAGTAATGCTTTATATTTAGAAAAACGTTCTATATTTACCACGTTAGGAGCGATTTTACATTTATGCTAATGAGTTTCTTAATGCCCAAGTGGGCGTGTTTTTACTTTAGAGCAAGTGGGCGTTGTACAGAGGAGTGTATGACGCTGACCAATCAGTGACCAATCAGCATCATGCACTCCTCTCCATTCATTTAGTCAGTGCATAGTGACACTGCGTTGTTCACGATCTGCTGTCTTATACTGACACATTAACGTTACTGAAGTGTTTAGACAGTGAATAGACATTCCTTCCAGCCAGGACGCGATGTCTATTCACAATCCCGACACTTCGGTAACGTTTACAGCAGAGCAAAGCGTAATCTCCCTGTAACCGGTCATTTACAGCGAGATCTCGCGAGATTACACTTTGCTCTGCTGTAAGTACCACAGAAACGTTACCGAAGTGTCGGGATTGTGAATAGACATGGCGTCCTGGCTGGAAGGAATGTCTATTCACTGTCTAAACACTTCAGTAACGTTAATGTGTAAGTGACTGAGCCCAGGCTAAGTGTAGAATCCCCAGTCAGAGGGTTGCCGACGCTCTGGCCGGGTATTCCGCTCCCGGAGGAGTGACTGGCAGAGCAGGGAGCGGAGAGTTTCCTGCTCCGCCACAGTATTCAGTAGTACCTGCGTCCTGAGGATGCAAATACAATTGAAAATGGCCGGGACAGTTATTTGCCGGGACTGTCTCTGTAAATTTGGGACAGTCCCGGCAAATTCAGGACTGTTGGCCACTATGAGAATATGGCGACACTAAATAACATTGTTTTCTAACAAAAAGTTATTTCTATGTAAATATCGCACATCATGAAAAAAACCATAGAAATTTGGTATCGTCCCGCAGAATGTAATCCTCGCACCGCGGGACCGGCAGAAAAAGAAACAAGAAATAGATCTGAGGGAACAACTAAACCCGTCCTGGTGGTTAAGGGGTTAACCTGCGGTGCGGATTATAGACACGCAGGATATCGCATTTATACCGCGGATTCGCTGCGCATTTGTTGCAGAATTTCCCCATTAAGTGAAATGGAAAGTCAAGTTCTGCAACAACCGCCATTGTTCCCAGAATCCTCTGCGGCTCCACCGCGTGTTCACAGCAACGCTGCAGGTTACACATATATAAAAAAGAAGGCGTCATGTGACCCCTGCAGCCAATCACAGGCCGGAGAGGTCACATGTCATTATAGGGGTCACCTGGACACGGCCGGAAGAGCAGGGACGTGTTGCTATGGTAACGCTGGGAGAGGTGGGGATCGGCCTTGTTGTATTTCTGTAGTAGATATTCGGGGGGATTATACGTCCACCATTTGGGGTGAATATTCGGGTGATTTCCTTGCGTGTTGTGGGTCGTATTCGCTACGTGTGAACATTCCCTTAAACCGCACGGTGAACGACATTAACAAGAAACGTATAAAAGTCAGTGAATAAGTTGTATGTCCCGAATATTATGTCATTACAAAACACGACTTGTCCCACAAACCATCCGAGCACTACAAAGACCAGAAATAACAACTTACCCCAAAGAGGCCGGCACTGGAGGGGTTAAATCCCGGCTAGGAGTCCAGTGGGCGGGGTCACTCAATGATTGACAACAGAGAGAACACCCGACCAGCGCTGCTCTTTACCTCATCACGTAACAGCGGAAGGACCTGTGATGACGTCACCACCAAGTGACAGGAAAAGGCGGAGCTTATTAGTGGAGAGAGGCGGAGGTGGAAGGACCTGGGATATCAAGGTCACGTGACCGCGGCATCAGGGGCGGGGAGCTTAGACGTTTGAGCGATGTATGAAGGACCTGTGTGATGATCAAGTGACATGAGGGGTCCTGAGCATCATATGATCGATGAAGGAGTGATCGGTCATAACACTGCAAAATATAATGTGTTGTGGTAAAAGGACCTGTGATGACATCACCACCACGTGACTGGGACGGGTGGAGCTTATCATTTGAGAAAAGTGGTGGAGGAAAGACCTATGAAGCTGATCCCGTGACATGTGGGGGGCGGAGCTCTGTGAGTGGTCCGGTCTCCTGTGCTATGTTGAGAAGCGTTCATGATTACGTCACATGAGGGGTGGGGCTATGTCTCCTCTCCGGTTATAAGCTCCGCCTCTCTTCTCCCGGTCACATGGTGGTGACGTCATTACTGGTCCTTCAGCTCTTGCCGTGTATGATGTAGAGAGCAGCGCTGGTCGGGTGTACGTGATTTCCGGTCACCGCTGTTGTTTAGTGTTCTCTCTGTTATCAGTCAGGAGATTTCCCATGATGCAGTAGTAAGGTTACATGAGGTCATTTCTGTCCGGTTTTGGTGCGTTTTTGTCTGGCACAGTGTTGGTAATTATTATTATTTATTTTAAGTGGTGTAAATATAAAATACAGGAGGGATTAACCCCTTGGTGACATCAGATCTATAGTATTATGCTGTACGTGCGCCGTCACACTAGAAGGAGCGGAGCCTGCACCGTACACGGCTACTGACAGCCGCGGGCAACCGCCAAGATCAGAGACCGCGCAATCCCGGCCGCTTAACCCCTCGTGATTAATAGCGATGGCGGCATCTCATCAGTTATAGATCGCGGCTTCCTCTGTCCTCCGAAGAAACTGCGCGATGCCGACCGGTTATATAAACCCCCCTCACACCGCGCAATAACCGGAAATATAAACCCCTCCCACCGCGCAATCACCGGAAATATAAAACCCCTCACACCGCGCAATCACCGGAAATATAACCCCCTCACACCGCGCAATCACCGGAAATATAAACCCCTCACACCGCGCAATCACCGGAAATATAAACCCCCCACACCGCGCAATCACCGGAAATATAAACTCCCTCACACCGCGCAATCACCGGAAATATAACCCCCTCACACCGCGCAATCACCGGAAATATAAACCCCCCCCCGACACCGTGCAATCACCGGAAATATAAACCTCACACCGCACAATCACCGGAAATATAAACCCCTCACACCGCGCAATCACCGGAAATATAAAACCCCTCACACCGCGCAATCACCAGAAATATAAACCCCTCACACCGCGCAATCACCGGAAATATAAACCCCTCACACCGCGCAATCACCGGAAATATAAACCCCTCACACCGCGCAATCACCGGAAATATAAATCCCCTCACACCTCGCAATCACCGGAAATATAAACCCCTCACACCGCGCAATTACCGGAAATATAAAACCCCCTCACACCGCGCAATCACCGGAAATATAAAACCCCTCACACCGCGAAATCACCGGAAATATAAAACCCCTCACACCGCGCAATCACCGGAAATATAAACCCCTCACACCGCGCAATCACCGGAAATATAAACCCCCTCACACCGCGCAATCACCGGAAATATAAAACCCCTCACACCGCGCAATCACCGGAAATATAAACCCCGCACACCGCGCAATCACCGGAAATATAAAACCCCTCACACCGCACAATCACCGGAAATATAAACCCCCTCACACCGCGCAATCACCGGAAATATAAACCCCCTCACACCGCGCAATCACCGGAAATATAAATCCCTCACACCGCGCAATCACCGGAAATATAAACCCCTCACACCACGCAATCACCGGAAATATAAACCCCTCACACCGCGCAATCACCGGAAATATAAAACCCCTCACACCGCGCAATCACCGGAAATATAAAACCCCTCACACCGCGCAATCACCGGAAATATAAAACCCCTCACACCGCGCAATCACCGGAAATATAAACCCCTCACACCGCGCAATCACCGGAAATATAAAACCCTCACACCGCGCAATCACCGGAAATATAAACCCCTCACACCGCGCAATCACCGGAAATATAAACCCCCTCACACCGCGCAATCACCGGAAATATAAACCCCCTCACACCGCGCAGTCACCGGAAATATAAAACACAACACACCGTGCAATTACCGGAAATATAAACCCCCTCACACCGCGCAATCACCGGAAATATAAAACCCCTCACACCGCGCAATCACCGGAAATATAAACCCCTCACACCGCGCAATCTCCGGAAATATAAACCCCTCACACCGCGCAATCACTGGAAATATAAACCCCCCACACCGCGCAATCACCGGAAATATAAACCCCCCACACCGCGCAATCACTGGAAATATAAACCCCCCACACCGCGCAATCACCGGAAATATAAACCCCCCACACCGCGCAATCACTGGAAATATAAACCCCCCTCACACCGCGCAATCACCGGAAATATAAAACCCCTCACACCGAGCAATCACCGGAAATATAAAACCCCCCTCACACCGCGCAATTACCGGAAATATAAACCCCCCTCACACCGCGCAATTACCGGAAATATAAACCCCCTCACACCGCGCAATCACCTGAAATATAAAACCCCTCCCACCGCGCAATCACCGGAAATATAAAACCTTCACACCGCGCAATCACCGGAAATATAAAACCTTCACACCGCGCAATAACCGGAAATATAAACCCCCCCACACCGCGCAATCACCGGAAATATAAACCCCTCACACCGCGCAATCACCGGATATATAAACCCCCCACACCACGCAATCACCGGATATATAAACCCCTCACACCGCGCAATCACCGGAAATATAAACCCCTCACACCGCGCAATCACCGGAAATATAAACCCCCCACACCGCGCAATCACCGGAAATATAAAACCCCTCACACCGCACAATCACCGGAAATATAAACCCCTCACACCGCGCAATCACCGGAAATATAAACCCCCCCACACCGCGCAATCACCGGAAATATAAAACCCCTCACACCGCGCAGTCACCGGAAATATACACCCCCCACACCGCGCAATCACCGGAAATATAAAACCCCCCACACCGCGCAATCACCGGAAATATAAACCCATCATACCGCGCAATCACCAGAAATATAAACCCCCCCACACCGCGCAATCACCGGAAATATAAACCCCCCACACCGCGCAATCACCGGAAATATAAAACCCACACACCGCGCAATCACCGGAAATATAAAACCCCTCACACCGCGCAATCACCGGAAATATAAACCCATCATACCGCGCAATCACCGGAAATATAAACCCCTCACACCGCGCAATCACCGGAAATATAAAACCCCTCACACCGCGCAATCACCGGAAATATAAACCCCTCCCACCGCGCAATCACCGGAAATATAAACCCCCCCCCACACCGCGCAATCACCGGAAATATAAAACCCTTCACACCGCGCAATCACCGGAAATATAAAACCCCTCACACCGCGTAATCACCGGAAATATAAACCCCCTCACACCGCGCAATCACCGGAAATATAAAACTCCTCACAACGCGCAATCACCGGAAATATAAACCCCTCACACCGTGCAATCACCGGAAATATAAAACCACTCACACCGCGCAATCACCGGAAATATAACCCCCCCCCCACACCGCGTAATCACCGGAAATATAAAACCCCTCACACCGCGCAATCACCGGAAATATAAAACCCCTCACACCGCGCAATCACCGGAAATATAAAACCACTCACACCGCGCAATCACCGGAAATATAACCCCCCCCCCACACCGCGTAATCACCGGAAATATAAAACCCCTCACACCGCGCAATCACCGGAAATATAAAACCCCTCACACCGCGCAATCACCGGAAATATAAACCCCCTCACACCGCGCAATCACCGGAAATATAAACCCCTCACACCGCGCAATCACCAGAAATATAAAACCTCTCACACCGCGCAATCACCGGAAATATAAACCCCTCACACTGCGCAATCACCGGAAATATAAACCCCCTCACACCGCGCAATCACCGGAAATATAAACCCCCTCACACCGCGCAATCACCGGAAATATAAACCCCTCACACCGCGCAATCATCGGAAATATAAACCCCTCACACCGCGCAATCACCAGAAATATAAACCCCTCACACCGCGCAATCACCGGAACTATAAACCCCCCCCCCCACACCGCGCAATCACCGGAAATATAAAACCCTCACACCGCGCAATCACCGGAAATATAAAACCCCCCACACCGCGCAATCACCGGAAATATAAACGCCCCACACCATCACCGGAAATATAAAACCCCCCACACCGCGCAATCACCAGAAATATAAACCCCTCACACCGCGCAATCACCGGAAATATAAACCCCCCTCACACCGCGCAATCACCGGAAATATAAACCCCTCACACCACGCAATCACCGGAAATATAAACCCCTCACACCGCGCAATCACCGGAAATATAAACCCCTCACACCGCGCAATCACCGGAAATATAAACCCCTCACACCGCGCAATCACCGGAAATATAAACCCTTCACACCGCACAATCACCGGAAATATAAAACCCCTCACACCGCGCAATCACCGGAAATATAAACCCCTCACACCGCGCAATCACCGGAAATATAAACCCCTCACAGCGCGCAATCACCGGAAATATAAACCCCCCACACCGCGCAATCACCGGAAATATAAAACCCCTCACACCGCGCAATCACCGGAAATATAAACCCCTCACACCGCGCCATCACCGGAAATATAAACCCCCCACACCGCGCAATCACTGGAAATATAAACCCCTCACACCGCGCAATCACCGGAAATATAAACCCCTCACACCGCGCAATCACCGGAAATATAAACCCCTCACACCGCGCCATCACCGGAAATATAAACCCCCCACACCGCGCAATCACCGGAAATATAAAACCCCTCACACCGCGCAATCACCGGAAATATAAACCCCTCACACCGCGCAATCACTGGAAATATAAACCCCTCACACCGCGCAATCACTGGAAATATAAACCCCTCACACCGCGCAATCACTGGAAATATAAACCCCCCACACCGCGCAATCACTGGAAATATAAACCCCTCACACCGCGCAATCACTGGAAATATAAACCCCCTCACACCGCGCAATCACCGGAAATATAAACCCCTCACACCGCGCCATCACCGGAAATATAAACCCCCCACACCGCGCAATCACCGGAAATATAAAACCCCTCACACCGCGCAATCACCGGAAATATAAACCCCTCACACCGCGCAATCACCGGAAATATAAACCCCTCACACCGCGCAATCACGGGAAATATAAAACCCCCCCCCACACCGCGCAATCACCGGAAATATAAACCCCTCACACCGCACAATCCCCGGAAATATAAACCCCTCACACCGCGCAAACACCGGAAATATAAAACCCTCACACCGCGCAATCACCGGAAATATAAACCCCCCACACCGCGCAATCACCGGAAATATAAAACCCCTCACACCGCGCAATCACCGGAAATATAAACCCCTCACACCGCGCAATCACCGGAAATATAAACCCCTCACACCGCGCAATCACCGGAAATATAAACCCCTCACACCGCGCAATCACCGGAAATATAAAACCCTCACACCGCGCAATCACCGGAAATATAAACTCCCTCACACCGCGCAATCACCGGAAATATAAAACCCCCCACACCGCGCAATCACCGGAAATATAAAACCCCTCACACCGCGCAATCACCGGAAATATAAAACTCCTCACACCGCGCAATCACCGGAAATATAAACCCCCTCACACCGCGCAATCACCGGAAATATAAACCCCTCACACCGCGCAATCATCGGAAATATAAACCCCTCACACCACGCAATCACCGGAAATATAAACCCCCCACACCGCGCAATCACCGGAAATATAAAACCCCTCACACCGCGCAATCACCGGAAATATAAACCCCCCACACCGCGCAATCACCGGAAATATAAAACCCCTCACACCGCGCAATCACCGGAAATATAAACCCCCTCACACCGCGCAATCACCGGAAATATAAACCCCTCACACCGCGCAATCACCGGAAATATAAACCCCCCACACCACGCAATCACCGGAAATATAAACCCCGCACACCGCGCAATCACCGGAAATATAAAACCCCCCACACAGCGCAATCACCGGAAATATAAAACCCTCCACACCGCGCAATCATCAGAAATATAAAACCCCTCACACCGCGCAATCACCGGAAATATAAACCCCTCACACCGCGCAATCACTGGAAATATAAACCCCCTCACACCGCGCAATCACCGGAAATATAAACCCCCCACACCGCGCAATCACCGGGAATATAAACCCCTCACACCGCGCAATCACCGGAAATATAAACCCCTCACACCACGCAATCACCGGAAATATAAAACCCCTCACACCGCGCAATCACCGGAAATATAAATCCCCCCACACCGCGTAATCACCGGAAATATAAAACCCCCACACCGCGCAATCACCGGAAATATAAAACCCCTCACACCGCGCAATCACCGGAAATATAAACCCCTCACACCGCGCAATCACCGGAAATATAAAACCCCCTCACACCGCGCAATCACCGGAAATATAAACCCCTCACACCGCGCAATCACCGGAAATATAAACCCCCCACACCACGCAATCACAGGAAATATAAAACCCCTCACACCGCGCAATCACCGGAAATATAAAACCCCTCACACCGCGCAATCACCGGAAATATAAAACCCCCTCACACAGCGCAATCACCGGAAATATAAAACCCCTCACACCGCGCAATTACCGGAAATATAAAACCCCTCACACCGCGCAATCACCGGAAATATAAAATCCCTCACACCGCGCAATCACCGGAAATATAAACCCCTCACACCGTGCAATCACCGGAAATATAAACCCCTCACACCGCGCAATCACCGGAAATATAAACCCCTCACACCGCGCAATCACCGGAAATATAAACCCCTCACACCGCGCAATCACCGGAAATATAAAACCTTCACACCGCGCAATCACCGGAAATATAAAACCCCTCACACCGCGCAATCACCGGAAATATAAACCCCTCACACCATGCAATCACCGGAAATATAACCCCCCCCACACCACGCAATCACCGGAAATATAAAACCCTCACACAGCGCAATCACCGGAAATATAAACCCCTCACACCGCGCAATCACCGGAAATATAAATCCCCTCACACCGCGCAATCACCGGAAATATAAACCCCCCCCCCACACCGCGCAATCACCGGAAATATAAACCCCCCACACCGCGCAATCACCGGAAATATAAATCCCCTCACACCGCGCAATCACCGGAAATATAAACCCCTCACACCGCGCAATCACCGGAAATATAAATCCCCTCACACCGCGCAATCACCGGAAATATAAACCCCCCCCACACCGCGCAATCACCGGAAATATAAACCCCTCACACCGTGCAATCACCGGAAATATAAACCCCTCACACCGCGCAATCACCGGAAATATAAACCCCTTACACCGCGCAATCACCGGAACTATAAACCCCTCACACCGTGCAATCACCGGAAATATAAACCCCTCACACCGCGCAATCACCGGAAATATAAACCCCTCACACCGCGCAATCACCGGAAATATAAACCCCTCACACCGCGCAATCACCGGAAATATAAAACCTTCACACCGCGCAATCACCGGAAATATAAAACCCCTCACACCGCGCAATCACCGGAAATATAAACCCCTCACACCGCGCAATCACCGGAAATATAACCCCCCCCCACACCACGCAATCACCGGAAATATAAAACCCTCACAAAGCGCAATCACCGGAAATATAAACCCCTCACACCGCGCAATCACCGGAAATATAAATCCCCTCACACCGCGCAATCACCGGAAATATAAACCCCCCCACACCGCGCAATCACCGGAAATATAAACCCCCCACACCGCGCAATCACCGGAAATATAAATCCCCTCACACCGCGCAATCACCGGAAATATAAACCCCTCACACCGCGCAATCACCGGAAATATAAATCCCCTCACACCGCGCAATCACCGGAAATATAAACCCCCCCCACACCGCGCAATCACCGGAAATATAAACCCCTCACACCGTGCAATCACCGGAAATATAAACCCCTCACACCGCGCAATCACCGGAAATATAAACCCCTTACACCGCGCAATCACCGGAAATATAAACCCCTCACACCGCGCAATCACCGGAAATATAAAACTCCTCACAACGCGCAATCACCGGAAATATAAACCCCTTACACCGCGCAATCACCGGAAATATAAACCCCTCACACCGCGCAATCACCGGAAATATAAACCCCTTACACCGCGCAATCACCGGAAATATAAACCCCTTACACCGCGCAATCACCGGAAATATAAACACCTCACACCGCGCAATCACCGGAAATATAAAACTCCTCACAACGCGCAATCACCGGAAATATAAACCCCTCACACCGCGCAATCACCGGAAATATAAACCCCTCACACCGCGTAATCACCGGAAATATAACCCCCCCCCCACACCGCGCAATCACCGGAAATATAAACCCCCCACACCGCGCAATCACCGGAAATATAAACCCCTCACACCGCGCAATCACCGGAAATATAAAACCCCCCCACACCGCGCAATCACCGGAAATATAAACCCCTCACACCGCGCAATCACCGGAAATATAAACCCCTCACACCGCGCAATCACCGGAAATATAAAACCCCCCACACCGCGCAATCACCGGAAATATAAAACCCCTCACACCGCGTAATCACCGGAATTATAAAACCCTTCACACCCCGCAATCACTGGAAATATAAACCCCTCACACCGCGCAATCACCGGAAATATAAACCCCTCACACCGCGCAATCACTGGAAATATAAACCCCCCACACCGCGCAATCACCGGAAATATAAAACCCCCCACACCGTGCAATCACCGGAAATATAAACCCCTCACACCGCGCAATCATCAGAAATATAAAACCCCTCACACCGCGCAATCACTGGAAATATAAAAGCCCCCACACCGCGCAATCACCGGAAATATAAAACCCCTCACACCACGCAATCACCGGAAATATAAACCCCCTCACACCGGAAATATAAACCCCCCCACACCGCGCAATCACCGGAAATATAAACCCCTCACACCGCGCAATCACCGGAAATATAAACCCCCTCACACCGGAAATATAAAACCCCTCACACCGCGCAATCATCAGAAATATAAAACCCCTCACACCGTGCAATCACCGGAAATATAAACCCCCTCACACCGGAAATATAAAACCCCTCACACCGCGCAATCACCGGAAATATAAAACCCCTCACACCGCGCAATCACCGGAAATATAAAACCCCCCACACCGCGCAATCACCGGAAATATAAAACCCCTCACACCGCGCAATCACCGGAAATATAAACCCCCCCACACCGCGCAATCACCGGAAATATAAACCCCTCACACCGCGCAATCACCAGAAATATAAAACCCCCCACACCGCGCAATCACCGGAAATATAAAACCCCCCCACACCGCACAATCACCGGAAATATAACCCCCCCCCCACACCGCGTAATCACCGGAAATATAAAGCCCCTCACACCGCGAATCACCGGAAATATAAAACCCCTCACACCGCGCAATCACCGGAAATATAAAACCCCTCACACCGCGCAATCACCGGAAATATAAACCCCTCACACCGCGCAATCACCGGAAATATAAAACCCCTCACACCGCGCAATCACCGGAAATATAAACCCCTCACACCGCGCAATCACCGGAAATATAAAACCCCTCACACCGCGCAATCACCGGAAATATAAAACCACTCACACCGCGCAATCACCGGAAATATAAAACCCCTCACACCGCGCAATCACCGGAAATATAAACCCCTCACACCGCGCAATCACCGGAAATATAAAACCCCCCACACCGCGCAATCACCGGAAATATAAACCCCTCACACCGCGCAATCACTGGAAATATAAAACCTCTCACACCGCGCAATCACTGGAAATATAAACCCCTTACACCGCGCAATCACCGGAAATATAAACCCCTCACACAGTGCAATCACCGGAAATATAAACCCCCCCACACCGCGCAATCACCGGAAATATAAAACCCCTCACACCGCGCAATCACCGGAAATATAAACCCCCCACACCGCGCAATCACCAGAAATATAACACCCCTCACACCGCGCAATCACCGGAAATATAACCCCCTCACACCGCGTAATCACCGGAAATATAAAACCCCTCACACCGCGCAATCACCGGAAATATAAAACCCCTCACACCGCGCAATCACCGGAAATATAATCCCCCCCACACCGCACAATCACCTGAAATATAAACCCCCTCACACCGCGCAATCACCGGAAATATAAAACCCCTCACACCCCGCAATCACCGGAAATATAAACCCCCCACACCGCGCAATCACCGGAAATATAAACCCCTCACACCGCACAATCACCGGAAATATAAACCTCTCACACCGCACAATCACCGGGAATATAAACCCCTCACACCGCGCAATCACCGGAAATATAAAACCCCTCGCACCGCGCAATCACTGGAAATATAAACCCCCCACACCGCGCAATCACCGGAAATATAAAACCCCTCACACCGCGCAATCACCGGAAATATAAAACCGCTCACACCGCGCAATCACCGGAAATATAAAACCCCTCACACCGCGCAATCACCGGAAATCTAAAACCCCTCACACCGCGCAATCACCGGAAATATAAACCCCCCACACCGCGCAATCACCGGAAATATAAAACCCCTCACACCGCGCAATCACCGGAAATATAAACCCCTCACACCGCGCAATCACCGGAAATATAAAACTCCTCACAACGCGCAATGACCGGAAATATAAAACTCCTCACAACGCGCTATCACCGGAAATATAAAACCCCTCACACCGCGCAATCACCGGAAATATAAACCCCTCACACCGCGCAATCACCGGAAATATAAAACCCCTCACACCGTGCAATTACCGGAAATATAAAACCCCCCCACACCGTGCAATCACCGGAAATATAAACCCCTCACACCGCGCAATCACCGGAAATATAAACCCCTCACACCGCGCAATCACCGGAAATATAAACCCCTCACACCGCGCAATCACCGGAAATATAAAACCTTCACACCGCGCAATCACCGGAAATATAAAACCCCTCACACCGCGCAATCACCGGAAATATAAACCCCTCACACCGCGCAATCACCGGAAATATAACCCCCCCCCACACCACGCAATCACCGGAAATATAAAACCCTCACAAAGCGCAATCACCGGAAATATAAACCCCTCACACCGCGCAATCACCGGAAATATAAATCCCCTCACACCGCGCAATCACCGGAAATATAAACCCCCCCACACCGCGCAATCACCGGAAATATAAACCCCCCACACCGCGCAATCACCGGAAATATAAATCCCCTCACACCGCGCAATCACCGGAAATATAAACCCCTCACACCGCGCAATCACCGGAAATATAAATCCCCTCACACCGCGCAATCACCGGAAATATAAACCCCCCCCACACCGCGCAATCACCGGAAATATAAACCCCTCACACCGTGCAATCACCGGAAATATAAACCCCTCACACCGCGCAATCACCGGAAATATAAACCCCTTACACCGCGCAATCACCGGAAATATAAACCCCTCACACCGCGCAATCACCGGAAATATAAAACTCCTCACAACGCGCAATCACCGGAAATATAAACCCCTTACACCGCGCAATCACCGGAAATATAAACCCCTCACACCGCGCAATCACCGGAAATATAAACCCCTTACACCGCGCAATCACCGGAAATATAAACCCCTTACACCGCGCAATCACCGGAAATATAAACACCTCACACCGCGCAATCACCGGAAATATAAAACTCCTCACAACGCGCAATCACCGGAAATATAAACCCCTCACACCGCGCAATCACCGGAAATATAAACCCCTCACACCGCGTAATCACCGGAAATATAACCCCCCCCCCACACCGCGCAATCACCGGAAATATAAACCCCCCACACCGCGCAATCACCGGAAATATAAACCCCTCACACCGCGCAATCACCGGAAATATAAAACCCCCCCACACCGCGCAATCACCGGAAATATAAACCCCTCACACCGCGCAATCACCGGAAATATAAACCCCTCACACCGCGCAATCACCGGAAATATAAAACCCCCCACACCGCGCAATCACCGGAAATATAAAACCCCTCACACCGCGTAATCACCGGAATTATAAAACCCTTCACACCCCGCAATCACTGGAAATATAAACCCCTCACACCGCGCAATCACCGGAAATATAAACCCCTCACACCGCGCAATCACTGGAAATATAAACCCCCCACACCGCGCAATCACCGGAAATATAAAACCCCCCACACCGTGCAATCACCGGAAATATAAACCCCTCACACCGCGCAATCATCAGAAATATAAAACCCCTCACACCGCGCAATCACTGGAAATATAAAAGCCCCCACACCGCGCAATCACCGGAAATATAAAACCCCTCACACCACGCAATCACCGGAAATATAAACCCCCTCACACCGGAAATATAAACCCCCCCACACCGCGCAATCACCGGAAATATAAACCCCTCACACCGCGCAATCACCGGAAATATAAACCCCCTCACACCGGAAATATAAAACCCCTCACACCGCGCAATCATCAGAAATATAAAACCCCTCACACCGTGCAATCACCGGAAATATAAACCCCCTCACACCGGAAATATAAAACCCCTCACACCGCGCAATCACCGGAAATATAAAACCCCTCACACCGCGCAATCACCGGAAATATAAAACCCCCCACACCGCGCAATCACCGGAAATATAAAACCCCTCACACCGCGCAATCACCGGAAATATAAACCCCCCCACACCGCGCAATCACCGGAAATATAAACCCCTCACACCGCGCAATCACCGGAAATATAAAACCCCCCACACCGCGCAATCACCGGAAATATAAAACCCCCCCACACCGCACAATCACCGGAAATATAACCCCCCCCCCACACCGCGTAATCACCGGAAATATAAAGCCCCTCACACCGCGAATCACCGGAAATATAAAACCCCTCACACCGCGCAATCACCGGAAATATAAAACCCCTCACACCGCGCAATCACCGGAAATATAAACCCCTCACACCGCGCAATCACCGGAAATATAAAACCCCTCACACCGCGCAATCACCGGAAATATAAACCCCTCACACCGCGCAATCACCGGAAATATAAAACCCCTCACACCGCGCAATCACCGGAAATATAAAACCACTCACACCGCGCAATCACCGGAAATATAAAACCCCTCACACCGCGCAATCACCGGAAATATAAACCCCTCACACCGCGCAATCACCGGAAATATAAAACCCCCCACACCGCGCAATCACCGGAAATATAAACCCCTCACACCGCGCAATCACTGGAAATATAAAACCTCTCACACCGCGCAATCACTGGAAATATAAACCCCTTACACCGCGCAATCACCGGAAATATAAACCCCTCACACAGTGCAATCACCGGAAATATAAACCCCCCCACACCGCGCAATCACCGGAAATATAAAACCCCTCACACCGCGCAATCACCGGAAATATAAACCCCCCACACCGCGCAATCACCAGAAATATAACACCCCTCACACCGCGCAATCACCGGAAATATAACCCCCTCACACCGCGTAATCACCGGAAATATAAAACCCCTCACACCGCGCAATCACCGGAAATATAAAACCCCTCACACCGCGCAATCACCGGAAATATAATCCCCCCCACACCGCACAATCACCTGAAATATAAACCCCCTCACACCGCGCAATCACCGGAAATATAAAACCCCTCACACCCCGCAATCACCGGAAATATAAACCCCCCACACCGCGCAATCACCGGAAATATAAACCCCTCACACCGCACAATCACCGGAAATATAAACCTCTCACACCGCACAATCACCGGGAATATAAACCCCTCACACCGCGCAATCACCGGAAATATAAAACCCCTCGCACCGCGCAATCACTGGAAATATAAACCCCCCACACCGCGCAATCACCGGAAATATAAAACCCCTCACACCGCGCAATCACCGGAAATATAAAACCGCTCACACCGCGCAATCACCGGAAATATAAAACCCCTCACACCGCGCAATCACCGGAAATCTAAAACCCCTCACACCGCGCAATCACCGGAAATATAAACCCCCCACACCGCGCAATCACCGGAAATATAAAACCCCTCACACCGCGCAATCACCGGAAATATAAACCCCTCACACCGCGCAATCACCGGAAATATAAAACTCCTCACAACGCGCAATGACCGGAAATATAAAACTCCTCACAACGCGCTATCACCGGAAATATAAAACCCCTCACACCGCGCAATCACCGGAAATATAAACCCCTCACACCGCGCAATCACCGGAAATATAAAACCCCTCACACCGTGCAATTACCGGAAATATAAAACCCCCCCACACCGTGCAATCACCGGAAATATAAACCCCTCACACCGCGCAATCACCGGAAATATAAAACCCCCCACACCGCGCAATCACCGGAAATATAAAACCCTCCACACCGTGCAATCACCGGAAATATAAAACCCCCCACACCGCGCAATCACCGGAAATATAAAACTCCTCACACCGCGCAATCACCGGAAATATAAACCACCCACACCGCGCAATCACCGGAAATATAAAACACCTCACACCGCGCAATCACCGGAAATATAAACCCCTCACACCGCGCAATCACCGGAAATATAAACCCCTCACACCGCTCAATCACCGGAAATATAAAACCCCTCACACCGCGCAATCACCGGAAATATAAACCTCCCCCACACCGCGTAATCACCGGAAATATAAAACTCCCTCACACCGCGCAATCACCGGAATTATAAACCACTCACACTGCGCAATCACCGGAAATATAAACCCCTCACACCACGCAATCACCGGAAATATAAAACCCCTCACACCGCGCAATCACCGGAAACATAAACCCCCCCCACACCGCACAATCACCGGAAATATAAACCCCCCCACACCGCACAATCACCGGAAATATAAACCGCTCACACCGCGCAATCACCGGAAATATAAAACCGCTCACACCGCGCAATCACTGGAAATATAAAACCCCTCACACCGCGCAATCACCGGAAATATAAACCCCCTACACCGCGCAATCACCGGAAATATAAAACTCCTCACAGCGCGCAATCACCGGAAATATAAAACCCCTCACACCGCGCAATCACCGGAAATATAAAACTCCTCACAACGCGCAATTACTGGAAATATAAAACTCCTCACAACGCGCTATCACCGGAAATATAAAACCCCTCACACCGCGCAATCACCGGAAATATAAACCCCTCACACCGCGCAATCACCGGAAATATAAAACCCCTCACACCGTGCAATTACCGGAAATATAAAACCCCCCCACACCGTGCAATCACCAGAAATATAAACCCCTCACACCGCGCAATCACCGGAAATATAAAACCCCCCACACCGCGCAATCACCGGAAATATAAAACCCTCCACACCGTGCAATCACCGGAAATATAAAACCCCCCACACCGCTCAATCACCGGAAATATAAAACTCCTCACACCGCGCAATCACCGGAAATATAAACCACCCACACCGCGCAATCACCGGAAATATAAAACACCTCACACCGCGCAATCACCGGAAATATAAACCCCTCACACCGCGCAATCACCGGAAATATAAACCCCTCACACCGCTCAATCACCGGAAATATAAAACCCCTCACACCGCGCAATCACCGGAAATATAAACCTCCCCCACACCGCGTAATCACCGGAAATATAAAACTCCCTCACACCGCGCAATCACCGGAATTATAAACCACTCACACTGCGCAATCACCGGAAATATAAACCCCTCACACCGCGCAATCACCGGAAATATAAAACCCCTCACACCGCGCAATCACCGGAAATATAAACCCCCCCCACACCGCACAATCACCGGAAATATAAACCCCCCCACACCGCACAATCACCGGAAATATAAACCCCCTCACACCACGCAATCACCGGAAATATGACCCCTCACACCGCGCAATCACCGGGAATATAAACCCCCCCACACCGCGCAATCACCGGAAATATAAAACCCCTCACACCGCGCAATCACCGGAAATATAAAACCGCTCACACCGCGCAATCACTGGAAATATAAAACCCCTCACACCGCGCAATCACCGGAAATATAAACCCCCCACACCGCGCAATCACCGGAAATATAAAACTCCTCACAGCGCGCAATCACCGGAAATATAAAACCCCCTCACACCGCGCAATCACCGGAAATATAAAACCCCTCACACCGCGCAATCACCGGAAATATAAACCTCACACCGCGCAATCACCGGGAATATAAAACTCCTCACAACGCGCAATTACTGGAAATATAAAACCCCTCACACCGCGCAATCACCGGAAATATAAAACTCCTCACAACGCGCAATTACTGGAAATATAAAACTCCTCACACCGCGCAATCACCGGAAATATAAAACCACTCACACCGCGCAATCACCGGAAATATAAACCCCTCACACCGCGCAATCACCGGAAATATAAAACCCCTCACACCGTGCAATTACCGGAAATATAAAACCCCCCCCACACCGTGCAATCACCGGAAATATAAACCCCTCACACCGCGCAATCACCGGAAATATAAAACCCCCCACACCGCGCAATCACCGGAAATATAAAACCCTCCACACCGTGCAATCACCGGAAATATAAACCCCCCCACACCGCGCAATCACCGGAAATATAAAACTCCTCACACCGCGCAATCACCGGAAATATAAACCACCCACACCGCGCAATCACCGGAAATATAAAACACCTCACACCGCGCAATCACCGGAAATATAAACCCCTCACACCGCGCAATCACCGGAAATATAAACCCCTCACACCGCTCAATCACCGGAAATATAAACCTCCCCAACACCGCGTAATCACCGGAAATATAAAACTCCCTCACACCGCGCAATCACCGGAATTATAAACCACTCACACCGCGCAATCACCGGAAATATAAACCCCTCACACCGCGCAATCACCGGAAATATAAAACCCCTCACACAGCGCAATCACCGGAAATATGACCCCTCACACCGCGCAATCACCGGAAATATGACACCCCTCACACCGCGCAATCACCGGAAATATAAAACCCCCGACACCGCGCAATCACCGGAAATATAAAACCCCCCACACCGCGCAATCACCGGAAATATATAACCCCCCCACACCGCGCAATCACCGGAAATATAAACCCCTCACACCGAGCAATCACCGGAAATATAAACCCCTTACACCGCGCAATCACCGGAAATATAAAACCCCTCACACCGCGCAATCACCGGAAATATAAACCCCTCACACCGCGCAATCACCGGAAATATAAAACTCCTCACAACGTGCAATCACCGGAAATATAAACCCCTCACCGCGCAATCACCGGAAATATAAAACCCCTCACACCGCGCAATCACCGGAAATATAAACCCGTCACACCGCGCAATCACCGGAAATATAAACCCCTCACACCCCGCAATCACAGGAAATATAAACCTCCTCACACTGCACAATCACCGGAAATATAAAACCCCTCACACCGCGCAATCACCGGAAATATAAAACCCCTAACACCGCGCAATCACCGGAAATATAAAACCCCTCACACCGCGCAATCACCGGAAATATAAAACTCCTCACACCGCGCAATCATCAGAAATATAAAACTCCTCTCACCGCGCAATCACCGGAAATATAAAACGTTCTGTCTCACAAAATAGCGACGCAAAACGGTTTTCTTTTTTGAACAAATTTTTCTTTCCTTGTCGAAGATAAATCTCAAAATTTGGTGTCGTCGTAATCGTATTGACCCGGAGAATAAAGGTAACAAGTCATTTTCATCGCATGGTGAACGCCGCAAAAACTAAACCTAAAAATCAATAGGATTCACTGCGTTTTCCTCTATTCCAGCCCACAATTGTTTCCTCTTTCCCAGCACATTATAGGGGACAATAAAGGGGTTTTCCACGATCGGACAACTGATGACCTTCACCAGATAGGTCATCAGTATATGATCTGTGGGGGTCCGACACCCGGACTCCGCACCGATCATCTGCTCCAGCTGCCTCCGGGCACCAGAAGTCCATGCTGAAAGCAGATGCTCCGGTCACGGAATAGAGCGGTCGTGCTGCTGTGTTAAAGTGAATAGGAGCAGAGCATTTAGTTCTGCAGAACGGCCGCTGTGCAGTGGTCGGAGCCATTTGCTTCCGGCTCCAACTACTGCATACCGTTCAAAACATCCGGCAGCCGGAGCAGCTGATCTGTTCGGGGTCCGGGTGTCGGACCCCCACCATCATATACTGATGACCTATCCAGTGGAGGTCATCCGTTGTCTGATCGTGGAAAACCCCTTTTAAAATTACTTCACGTCCAGCACAAGACATGTTCTCATACGGCTATGCCAACGGAAAAACAAAAAAGTTCTGGCTTTTGGAAGGAGGGAGGAAAAATTTGAATTGGCTGCGTGTCCAAGGGGTTAAGTACATAAGAAGAGACAAACATTAATGAATGACAGACTGGTCCAGAGGGAGAGAGACCCTGCCCTCATAGACTGCACTCTACAAGAGAAGGAGAGACCCTGCCCGTGTAGACTGCACTCTACAAGAGGAGAGACCCTGCCCGCGTAGCCTGCACTCTACAAGAGAAGGAGAGACCCTGCCCACATAGACTGCACTCTACAAGAGAAGGAGAGACCCTGCCCGTGTAGACTGCACTCTACAAGAGAAGGAGAGACCCTGCCCGCGTAGCCTGCACTCTACAAGAGAAGGAGAGACCCTGCCCACATAGACTGCACTCTACAAGAGAAGGAGAGACCCTACCCGCGTATACTGCACTCTACAAGAGAAGGAGAGACCCTGCCCGCGTAGACTGCACTCTACAAGAGAAGGAGAGACCCTGCCCGCGTAGACTGCACTCTACAAGAGAAGGAGAGACCCTGGCCACATAGACTGCACACTACAAGAGAAGGAGAGACCCTACCCGCGTAGACTGTACTTTACAATAGGAGAGAGACCTTGCCCGCGTAGACTGCACTCTACAAGAGAAGGAGAGACCCTACCCGCGTAGACTGTACTTTACAATAGGAGAGAGACCTTGCCCGCGTAGACTGCACTCTACAAGAGAAGGAGAGACCCTGCCCACATAGACTGCACTTTACAAGAGGAGAGACCCTGCCCGCGTAGACTGCACTCTACAAGAGAAGGAGAGACCCTGCCCACATAGACTGCACTCTACAAGAGAAGGAGAGATCCTGCCCACATAGACTACACTCTACAAGAGAAGGAGAGACCCTGCCCGTGTAGACTGCACTCTACAAGAGAAGGAGAGACCCTGCCCGTGTAGACTGCACTCTACAAGAGAAGGAGAGATCCTGCCCACATAGACTACACTCTACAAGAGAAGGAGAGACCCTGCCCACATAGACTGCACTCTACAAGAGAAGGAGAGATCCTGCCCGTGTAGACTGCACTCTACAAGAGAAGGAGAGATCCTGCCCACATAGACTACACTCTACAAGAGAAGGAGAGACCCTGCCCACATAGACTGCACTCTACAAGAGAAGGAGAGATCCTGCCCGTGTAGACTGCACTCTACAAGAGAAGGAGAGATCCTGCCCGTGTAGACTGCACTCTACAAGAGGAGAGACCCTGCCCACATAGACTGCACTCTACAAGAGAAGGAGAGAACCTTCCCACATAGACTGCACTATACAAGAGGAGAGACCCTGCCCGCGTAGACTGCACTCTACAAGAGAAGGAGAGAACCTGCCCACATAGACTACACTCTACAAGAGAAGGAGAGACCTTGCCCACATAGACTGCACTCTACAATAGGAGAGACCCTGCCCGCATAGACACTACAAGAGGAGACAGTAGGTGAGGGTAGAAGCTGGTCATCCGGTGGAGTAGTGGCAGCCGGTTATTTTAGGGTGTAAGCTTTTCTGAAGAGGGGGTGTTCAGGTTACTAGTGAAGGTTTGGATAGTGGGAGAGATCTGATGAGTTGGGCTAAAGAGGTCAGAATGTGGGGGAAGCACGGGAGAAATCTAGATGATGATGTGAGGAACAGATAAAATTAGAACAAAGAAGGTCTTGTGAGGACCGGAGATTATGTGTGGGGAGGTATCAGGAGATTAGGGCAGAGATGTATGGAGGGGATGGTTTGTTGACATCCTTGCATGTCATTTTTAATATGTATAACTTAATTTAGTAGGCAATGGGTGGCCAGTGACCGCAGAGGTGGAATGAGGGGACAAGGTAGATTTATCCTTGCAGCTGAGTTGAGAATGGGTAGGAGGGGTGCAATAGTGTTAGATGGGAAGCCACAGAGAAGGGTGTTGGAGTAGTCTAGACAGTAGATGATGAGGGCATATATACTGGCATGTTTGTCTGTTCGAGGAAAGACTGACTTCAAGAGGTTTTTGAGGTGGAGACAGCAAGAAGTGGTAAGCGCTTGGCTGTGCTATTTGAAATTAAGGGTTATCCCAATGCAGCGGACCTGTGAGACCGGGAAACGTGTGGAGCCATTAACTGTGATTTGATAGTTCTGGTAAGGGGGTTGAGTGAAATGGGGTAAAGATGATTCCGTTTTCTCCATGTTAATCTTAAGGAAGTGGGAGGTGAAAGAGGAGATAACTGTTAGACATTCTAGATAGCAGGGAGGTAACATCAAGACCAGAGGCACTGGCGTAGCTATAGGGGTCGCAGCGGTCGCAATTGCGACCGGGCCCCGAAGCCAGGGGGGCCCACGGCCCCCGCACCACATCAATAAAAAGTTACTATAGTAACTCGGGCCGCGGGCCCCTGTTACTATAGTAACATACTTTACTTACCTTCCTGGTTCCGGATCGCAGCGGAGGTCCTGACGTCAAGCGCTGTGCGCAGCGCATGACGTCACAGCGCTATGCCGCCGCGCACAGCATCGAGACTACAGAACTCCCGCCGCGGCCGAAGAGGAAGGTAAGGTTAGCCCTGACTGGCGGGGTCTGACTCCCGGGACCCGCCAATCAGCTGTTTTGAAGGGGCCGCAGCACTCGTACGAGAGCTGCTCCCCTTCATTCCTGTCACTTCATTCCGGTCACACTGTGAAACGGTGTCGGCGATTCACAGTGTGGGCGAGTAGTGAAATGAAGGGGAAGCAGCTCTCGTACGAGTGCTGCGGCCCCTTCAAAACAGATGATTGGCGGGACCCGGGAGACACATCAGCTATTGATGGCCTATCCTGTGGATAGGCCATCAATGTTTAGGGACTGCACAACCCCTAAGCCTACGATGTAGCAGGCTTAGGGGGCCCATGAGACAGGATCACAGATTGTGTGATCCTGTCTGCTGGGCCCTGTATCTAAGCCAATCACATGGTAGGCTTAGATACATGGCCCATGCGTGATCCTGTCTGCTGGGCCCTGTATCTAAGCCTACCACACTGTAGGTTTAGATGCAGGGCCCCAGCACACAGTAATCTTATACTGTATAAGATTACTGTCTGCTGGACCCTGTAACTAAGCCTACCTTGTGGTAGGCTTAGATACAGGGTCCCACAGACAGTATCACACATGGGCCCTGTATCTAAGCCTTAGGGTATGTGCACAGACACTAATTACGTCCGTAATTGACGGACGTATTTCGGCCGCAAGTACCGAACACAGTGCAGTGAGCCGGGCTCCTAGCATTATAGTTATGTACGACGCTAGGAGTCCCTGGCTCGCTGCAGGACAACTGTCCCATACTGTAAACATGTTTTCAGTACGGGACAGTTGTCCGGCAGCGAGGCAGGGACTCCTAGCGTCGTACATAAGTACGACGCTAGGAGCCCGGCTCCCTGCACTGTGTTCGGTCCGGTACTTCCGGCCGAAATACGTCCGTCAATTACGGACGTAATTAGTGTGTGTGCACATACCCTAACACATGTGTTACTAATCATTTTTTGTGTGTTTTCTTACCGGTTCGGTCGTTGGACTACGGCGGATTCCAGGACTACTTCGATGACATCTTTTTTATTTATTAATAAAATGGTTAATGAGGGTTGTGTGTGTTTTTTTTTTTATTTCAATAAAATATTTTTTCTATGTCTTTGTGGTTTTTTTTTAAACTATATTACTACCGCCTTAGTAATGGCCGCCGGCTGATTGACAGCGTCCATTGCTAAGGCGGGACTTAGTGTTAGCTGCTGCAGAGGCTAACACTAACCCCCTTTATTACCCCGGTACCCACCGCCACCAGGGGTGCTGGGAAGAGCCGGGTACGATCCAGTACCTGACCATCTGTAGTGATGGTCGGCCACCGGGGTGGCCGCAGGCTGGTATTACCAGGAGGGGAAAGGCCAAAAACAGTGGCCCTTCCCATCCTGGTAATGCTGCCTGCTGCTGCTTTATTGTATCTGGCTGGTTATGAAAATGGGGGGGACCCCACGTAATTTAAAAAAATAAATTAAAAAAAATTATTGGAAAGAACGATGTCGGGTCCCCCCCAATTTTCATAACCAGCCAGATACAACACAGCAGCAGCAGGCAGCATTACAAGGGTGGGAAGGGCCACTGTTTTTGGCCTTCCCCAGCCTAATACTACCAGCCTGCGGCCACCCCGGTGCCTGCCCGTCACTACAGATGGTCGGGTACTGGTTTGTACCCGGCTCTTCCCAGTACCCCTGGTGGCGGTGGGTACCGGGGTAATAATGGAGGTTAGTGTAGCCTCTGCACCGGCTAACATTAAGCCTCGCCTTAGTAATGGAGATTGTCAATCAGCCAGCGGCCATTACTAAGGCGGTGATAATAAAGTTTAAAAAGATACAAGCACATAGAAAAAATATTTTATTGAAATAAAAAAACAACCCTCATTAACCATTTTATTGAGAATAAAAGAAACGCCGTCATTGAAGTCCTCGTATCCGAAGTCCAACAACCGAACCTGTAAAAAAAAACACAAACACACAAAAATAATCAGTAACACATAAAGAAACAAAATTATTATTCTTACCTATCCTGGGTCCAGCGCTGGAGCCGCAATGTCAGCGAGCTGGGCCCTGTATCTAATCCTATCATGTGTGATACAGTCTGCTGAGCTGTGTATCTAATCCAATCATGTATGATACTGTCTGCTGGGCCCTATATCTAATCCGATCATGTGTGATACTGTCTGCTGAGCCACTGTATCTAATCCTATCATGTGTGATACTGTCTGCTGAGCCACTGTATCTAATCCTATCATGTGTGGTACTGTCTGCTGAGCCACTGTATCTAATCCTATCATGTGTGATACTGTCTGCTGAGCCACTGTATCTAATCCTATCATGTGTGGTACTGTCTGCTGACCCACTGTATCTAATCCTATCATGTGTGATACTGTCTGCTGGGCCACTGTATCTAATCCTATCATGTGTGATACTGTCTGCTGAGCTGTGTATCTAATCCTATCATGTGTGATACTGCCTTCTGAGCCACTGTATCTAATCCTATCATGTGTGATACTGTCTGCTCAGCCACTGTATCTAATCCTATCCATAGTTTATAGGGTCGTAGTGCTATAGATATGCTATGCTGTCTCATATACACACTTTTTTTTGGGGCGGACACATATGTATTGGGGCTATTTCCCGGACATTTTAAGCCCTGAGGGTATGTTCACACGGCAGCGTCCGTTACGGCTGAAATTACTGTGCTGTTTTCAGGAGAAAACAGCACCGTAATTTCAGCCGTAATGGCATGTGCAGGCGTCTTTTGCTGCGTCCGTTACGGAAGTAATTGAAGCTGGTTTTCCATAGAGTCCATGGAAAACGGCTCCATTTACGTCTGAAGAAGTGACAGGCACTTTTTTACGCGCCGCCTTTTGACAGCGGCGCGTAAAAAAAAATGACCGTCGGCACAGAACATCGTAAGACCCATTCAAATGAGTGGGCAGATGTTTGCCGACGCTTTTGAGACGCATTTTCGGACGTAATTCAATGCTAAAACGCCCGAATTACGTCCGTAAATAGTGTGTGTGAACCCAGCCTTAGTGACGCCCCGGCTGCTAGTGCTGCATTGTTGGGTCACTTAGGAGACCCAGCGATGCAGCTGAAAGCGGACCGTCGGCCATGAGAAGTTTGCGGGGGGGGGGGGGCCCAGTAAGAATTTTTGCATCGGGGCCCATGAGCCTCTAGCTACGCCCCTGACCAGAGGTAAATTTGACCAAAGATTTAGATGGAGAAAAGTAAGGGATCCAGAACACTGAGACCCATGAGGGAGCGATAGTAAATCTTTAGTTGGTAAGGTATGAGGAGATCCAGGAGAGGGCCAAGTCTGTGATGTCAAGGGACTAGAGAATTTGTATCAGGAGGGTGTGATCGACTGTGCCGAAGGTGGTGGACAGGTCTAGAAGGAGGAGCACAGAGTAATGTAGAAGCAGAGGACAGGTCTAGAAGGAGGAGCACAGAGTAATGTAGAAGCAGAGGACAGGTCTAGAAGAAGGAGGAGCACAGAGTAATGTAGAAGCAGAGGACAGGTCTAGAAGGAGAGGCACAGAGTAATGTAGAAGCAGAGGACAGGTCTAGAAGGAGGAGCACAGAGTAATGTAGAAGCAGAGGACAGGTCTAGAAGGAGGAGCACAGAGCAATGTAGAAGCAGAGGACAGGTCTAGAAGGAGGAGCACAGAGTAATGTAGAAGCAGAGGACAGATCTAGAAGAAGGAGGAGCACAGAGTAATGTAGAAGCAGAGGACAGGTCTAGAAGGAGGAGCACAGAGCAATGTAGAAGCAGAGGACAGGTCTAGAAGGAGAAGCACAGGGTAATGTAGAAGCAGAGGACAGGTCTAGAAGGAGGAGCACAGAGCAATGTAGAAGCAGAGGACAGGTCTAGAAGAAGGAGGAGCACAGAGTAATGTAGAAGCAGAGGACAGGTCTAGAAGGAGAGTAATGTAGAAGCAGAGGACAGGTCTAGAAGGAGGAGCACAGAGTAATGTAGAAGCAGAGGACAGGTCTAGAAGGAGGAGCACAGAGTAATGTAGAAGCAGAGGACAGGTCTAGAAGAAGGAGGAGCACAGAGTAATGTAGAAGCAGAGGACAGGTCTAGAAGAAGGAGGAGCACAGAGTAATGTAGAAACAGAGGACAGGTCTAGAAGCAGGAGCACAGAGTAATGTAGAAGCAGAGGACAGGTCTAGAAGGAGGAGCACAGAGTAATGTAGAAGCAGAGGACAGGTCTAGAAGGAGGAGCACAGAGTAATGTAGAAGCAGAGGACAGGTCTAGAAGGAGGAGCACAGAGTAATGTAGAAGCAGAGGACAGGTCTAGAAGGAGAGGCACAGAGTAATGTAGAAGCAGAGGACAGGTCTAGAAGGAGGAGCACAGAGTAATGTAGAAGCAGAGGACAGGTCTAGAAGGAGGAGCACAGAGTAATGTAGAAGCAGAGGACAGGTCTAGAAGGAGGAGCACAGAGTAATGTAGAAGCAGAGGATCGGTCTAGAAGGAGGAGCACAGAGTAATGTAGAAGCAGAGGACAGGTCTAGAAGGAGGAGCACAGAGTAATGTAGAAGCAGAGGACAGGTCTAGAAGGAGGAGCACAGAGTAATGTAGAAACAGAGGACAGGTCTAGAAGGAGGAGCACAGAGTAATGTAGAAGCAGAGGACAGGTCTAGAAGGAGCACAGAATAATGAAGAAGTGGGGGAACAGGTTTAAAAGGAAAAGCACCAAGTAATGTGGACGATGGAGGACAGGTCACGCTTTACAGAAGTCTGTGTGTAAGATGTGACTGCTAAGTGATAAGATGATGCAGAGATCCTGCACACCCAGCACAATACATGCTGCTACCTCACACTAAACTACCAGGACATACACACTGTATTGGTGGGACGTACTGCGCATGCACACTGGTCTGGCGGGACCTTCCGCGCCTGCGCACTGGTCTGGCGGGACCTTCCGCGCCTGCGCACTGGTCTGGCGGGACCTTCCGCGCCTGCCCACTGGTCTGGCGGGACCTTCCGCGCCTGCCCACTGGTCTGGCGGGACCTTCCGCTCCTGCCCACTGGTCTGGCGGGACCTTCCGCACATGCTCGCAGGACTGGCGGGACCTTCCGCACATGCTCGCAGGACTGGCGGGACCTTCTGCACATTGACACGTGACCGCTGGTTCCCATTAACCATGGTTAGTATCTGTCTTTCAGATGTGAATAAAGTTACTATCCGGTAAAATAATCTACAAGGAAAAGGGGAATACTATAATAATTAAGAATTTTAGATGTCTCTGAAGATCCAGGATCTCTGAGGTAACTTCTAATATCTGTAAAAACTTATATTAGGGGTGTATTCATTCATAAAGGGCATCTGTCACACTGACCACCAGTCTGATCTGTTGGCAGCAGATTATATAGCAGGGGGAACTGAGCAGATTGTGTCTCTCCATTCACTTCTATAGGAGCTACGGAAACCGCCTAACAAGGCCACCCAGAGGTGGAGCCGCATCTATCAGACATTTCTGGCATATCCTGGGGAGAGTTGTCCGTGTTGGGAATACCCCTTTATTCCATGTGGTGACGGCTCTGAGAAGATGTTTCTCTCAATGATGAATAAGTGAGGTTCTGTATGTCACACATGATGATGTCCCCTGTATGATCTCCATCTTCTCCTTTCTTCATAAAGACGTCTGCAGTACTAGATCCTCCAGTTCCTCCAGTTTTCTCATCTTCTCCTCCACAACGCTCCTTCTCCTGAATGACCCACCAAGGATGGACAAGCACAGGAATGAGATGAGCAGAAGAATATTAGACTTCACCTTGGAGATCATCTACCTGTTGAGCGGAGAGGTAAACTTTTCTACATTATAGAACAAGTCCCACATAGGGAAGGGACAATACATAATAGGAATAATCCAGTGTCCTGTATAACAACGTCCAGATCTTCCAAGTGACGTCAAGAAGCTGAAGGTCAGCCACCGATATGGTCAGTTATGTGTCATGTCACCAATGCAGCAATAGTAATGTTGTAGAGCAATGAGAATGACCAGGAACCAGGAGGATCAGGATGACATCTATATAGAAACATAGGAGATGACGGCAGGAGGAGAGCACATGGTCCATCTAGTCCCCCCAATATTATTTCCTTTTTAGTTTTGGCCTCGTTCTATTTTCTCAATGTCTTTTTGTAGGTGAGGTCTCCAGTATTACAGATGTGGGGTCACTAGAGGTCTATACAGCGGGGTCACAATCTCCCTCTTTCTACTGAGGGGGGAATACTGTGTTCAGTTCTCTAAGTGTCTCTCTCCATACACAGGAGTACACCATAGTGAAGAAGACATCGGGTGACTGTACGACTCCCATCATCCATGAGTCAGGAGGATGGAGCAGTAGTCGGAGCCCCATCACAGAGCCTCCCCCTCACTCCCGGATACATGAGAAGAAGATCTTAGAACTGATCTACAAGATGACGGAGCTGCTGACTGGAGAGGTGACACTGCTGGGAATGCTGGGAAATTCGACAGTAACCGCACTGGAGGTGTCTCGGTGATGACTATCTGTAAAGGATCTGCCAGGTACTACGTCTGTGTATACTCCCGGGATTAATCAGTCGACACCTGAGGCCAGACCTCTTAGACTGACACCGGCTCCCACCAACCAGGGTGGCAGGCTCAGGAGTGGGAGAGCCTATCGCGGCCTGGTCAGTCGGAGTTAGCTCCGCCCCCTGTCCATTTATACCTGCCGTGTTCTCTTCCTCTGCTTGTTGAGGCCTTAATACCGTCATGTGCAGTACATATACACGTGTGTACAATGACATGTAATGTAGGAGCTCCACAATTTCGGCTCCTTTTACATCACATTAGATCCCTGTGTTTCGTGCTGCCGGCTGCTCATAACTCTGCATTACAGGTCACATTACATTGTACAGCGCTGGCGGCCGTTAAGGATACAGGAGCCATGAAGACGGGCAGGACGCGCTGTCTCCTAATGCAGAGTTATGGGCAGCCGGCAGCGAGGACTATGGGCAGTCGTGCTGTAGTCAGAAGTAAACCTGGTAATACAAGTCATGTAGAAAGACGATTATCGGCACACTCCGGCAGTATAATAGTTTCCTATATAATGTCAGTATAATCGGAGGTTCTCTTTAATATTACAAGTTCTGGGCACTAGATTCTGGAGATGGGACGCTGATCCAGGGATTTATTCTGATTTCCAGATTTGGAGTCGGGGAGGAGTTTTCCTCTAATTAGACAATTGTCATCCACCTCATGGGGGTTTATCTTCCTCTGGATCAACACGGTCGGATTATAGGTTGGTCTTGATGGACTTGTGTCTTTCTTCATCCTTAGTAACTGTAACACAGAATGTATGGAGCTAAATTTACCACGAATATAAAGTACAACGTGTTCCGAAAAAACAATCTCACAATGTCTTGGATAAGTAAAATCTTATTCCCACTTCTGATACGTCTCCACATGGCGTAAACACGGCGGAACGTCCAAAACTCATTTTTGGCGCGACGTGTAGATGAGATTTGTTAAAATCTCATCCTCATTGCTACTACTGTAATACGCTGCAGATTTTCTCGCAATTAAATACTTTGCAGAAAATCTGCATCTTATCAGCCCCGTGTGCACATACCCTTAAAGTGACACGTCAGATTTGAGAAATGGTTCTCTTAAACAGGTCAAAAATAGGCCATGGATTCCACTCCCAGAGGAGTCCCTGACATCACTGTCCATATATGGACAGAGACGTCAGGGGCTCCCTCTAGAAGCACAATTTCCAGCCAAGTTGACGGCAACGCTCTGGCAAATGATTCCGCTCCTAGAGGGAGCTTCAGTGGCGCTATCTACAGGGGATGAGGTGCTATCTGCAGGGGTTTGGCATAAGTTTGATTAAACTAAGGGGGAGATGTGCCGGCACTTGTGGAGAGAGCCGGCGGACAGGAAAGTACAACCCTGTTCCATTCTGCCAATATTTATTTATGTGACACCTGCCCAGGGCATCAGGAGTTGGAAAGTATATAGCCATGTCGTGAAGGGGTTAATTAATATGTATAGAAAATATTGCCTACAGAGGTGTACACAGCCTTTAAGAGGCTAATAAGCAAGTGACACCCAGACCATTTTTGGTTGCAGGTAACTAAATAGAGGCGTCCTGTGTCCCGCCACTTTCATGTGTATCCGCGTCCACAGAGGGCAGATACAGGTAAATACTATGGTGGAGCAGGGAGCCAGTTACGCCCCGCCGTTCGCTCTGGTAGGGCACAGTCTCCTTTAGGCCGGCGGCTTACAAGGTGCAGGAACATCGACACCGGTAGTGAGGACCTCAACATTGTAATTCCGGCTCTGATCAGTACACATAGAAGTGTAGAGAGAAGTGTGTGATATATAGACAGATATACAGTAGTCATGTATTCAGTCCCTGTGTGTTTCCTACAGATGGATCCAGTAGGAGAAATCCACCAGAGAGATGTCCCAGTCCTCTGTATTCCCAGGACTGTCCAGAGGAAAATCCCAATGTCCCAGAGAATCATCAGGTAGATGAAGCTGAGCCGTATACCAGATCTATATAGGGGGGTGCGGAGCTTTTCGGTCCTGCAGTCATTAGGGATGTCACGATACCAGAATTTGGACTCCGATACCGATACTTCGTGTAGTATTGCGATTTCGATATCAAAACGATACTTTACCAGCAGTAATAAAAAATAATAAAAAAGTTCTTCCGTTTTCTGATGTGAGACGCGAGGCGTGATGATGAATGTAACCTCCATGTACCTCATTAATAGTAATTAACCCCATCATGTTTCTCAGTCATAATGGGTTAATGTGTGAGGTACATGATGGGGTTAATTACTATTACTGAGGTACATGGAGGTTAAATTCATCATCACGCCTCGTGCCCCACAATAATAAGTGACAGAAATATATACTGATAGTACACAGCAATATATCTATATACTGATAGCACACAGGCATATATCTATATACTGATAGCACACAGGCATATATCTATATACTGATAGCACACAGGCATACATCTATATACTGATAGTACACAGGCATATATCTATACACTGATAGTACACAGGCATATATCTATACACTGATAATACACAGGCATATATCTATATACTGATAGTACACAGGCATATATCTATATACTGATAGTACACAGGCATATATCTATATACTGATAGTACACAGGCATATATCTATATACTGATAGTACACAGGCATATATCTATATACTGATAGTACACAGGCATACATCTATATACTGATAGTACACAGGCATATATCTATATACTGATAGCACACAGGCATATATCTATATACTGATAGCACACAGGCATATATCTATATACTGATAGTACACAGGCATATATCTATATACTGATAGCACACAGGCATATATCTATATACTGATAGTACACAGGCATATATCTATATACTGATAGTACACAGGCATATATCTATATACTGATAGTACACAGGCATATATCTATACACTGATAGTACACAGGCATATATCTATATACTGATAGCACACAGGCATATATCTATATACTGATAGCACACAGGCATATATCTATATACTGATAGTACACAGGCATATATCTATACACTGATAGTACACAGGCATATATCTATATACTGATAGTACACAGGCATATATCTATATACTGATAGTACACAGGCATATATCTATACACTGATAGTACACAGGCATATATCTATACACTGATAGCACACAGGCATATATCTATATACTGATAGTACACAGGCATATATCTATATACTGATAGTACACAGGCATATATCTATATACTGATAATACACAGGCATATATCTATACACTGATAGTACACAGGCATATATCTATATACTGATAGCACACAGGCATATATCTATATACTGATAGCACACAGGCATATATCTATATACTGATAGTACACAGGCATATATCTATATACTGATAGTACACAGGCATACATCTATATACTGATAGTACACAGGCATACATCTATACACTGATAGTACACAGGCATATATCTATATACTGATAGCACACAGCCATATATCTATATACTGATAGTACACAGGCATATATCTATATACTGATAATACACAGGCATATATCTATATACTGATAGTACACAGGCATATATCTATATACTGATAATACACAGGCATATATCTATACACTGATAGTACACAGGCATATATCTATATACTGATAGCACACAGGCATATATCTATATACTGATAGCACACAGGCATATATCTATATACTGATAGTACACAGGCATATATCTATACACTGATAGTACACAGGCATATATCTATATACTGATAGTACACAGGCATATATCTATATACTGATAGTACACAGGCATATATCTATATACTGATAGTACACAGGCATATATCTATATACTGATAGCACACAGGCATATATCTATATACTGATAATACACAGGCATATATCTATATACTGATAGTACACAGGCATATATCTATATACTGATAGTACACAGGCATATATATACTGATAGCACACAGGCATATATCTATATACTGATAGTACACAGGCATATATCTATATACTGATAGCACACAGGCATATATATACTGATAGCACACAGGCATATATCTATATACTGATAGTACACAGGCATATATCTATATACTAATAGTACACAGGCATATATCTATATACTGATAGTACACAGGCATATATTTATATACTGATAGCACACAGGGATATATCTATATACTGATAGCACACAGGCATATATCTATATACTGATAGTACACAGGCATATATCTATATACTGATAGTACACAGGCATATATCTATATACTGATAGTACACAGGCATATATCTATATACTGATAGCACACAGGCATATATCTATATACTGATAGCACACAGCCATATATCTATATACTGATAGTACACAGGCATATATCTATATACTGATAGTACACAGGCATATATCTATATACTGATAGTACACAGGCATATATCTATATACTGATAGTACACAGCCATATATCTATATACTGATAGCACACAGGCATATATCTATATACTGATAGCACACAGGCATATATCTATATACTGATAGTACACAGGCATATATCTATATACTGATAGCACACAGGCATATATCTATATACTGATAGTACACAGGCATATATCTATATACTGATAGTACACAGGCATATATCTATATACTGATAGCACACAGGCATATATCTATATACTGATAGTACACAGGCATATATCTATATACTGATAGTACACAGGCATATATCTATATACTGATAGTACACAGGCATATATCTATATACTGATAGTACACAGGCATATATCTATATACTGATAGTACACAGGCATATATCTATATACTGATAGTACACAGGCATATATCTATATACTGATAGTACACAGGCATATATCTATATACTGATAGCACACAGGCATATATCTATATACTGATAGTACACAGGCATATATCTATATACTGATAGTACACAGGCATATATATCTATATACTGATAGTACACAGGCATATATCTATATACTGATAGCAAACAGGCATATATCTATATACTGATAGCACACAGGCATATATCTATATACTGATAGTACACAGGCATATATCTATATACTGATAGTACACAGGCATATATCTATATACTGATAGTACACAGGCATATATCTATACACAGATAGTACACAGGCATATATCTATATACTGATAGTACACAGGCATATATCTATATACTGATAGCACACAGGCATATATCTATATACTGATAGCACACAGGCATATATCTATATACTGATAGTACACAGGCATATATCTATATACTGATAGTACACAGGCATATATCTATACACTGATAGTACACAGGCATATATCTATATACTGATAGTACACAGGCATATATCTATATACTGATAGCACACAGGCATATATCTATATACTGATAGCACACAGGCATATATCTATATACTGATAGTACACAGGCATATATCTATATACTGATAGTACACAGGCATATATCTATATACTGATAGCACACAGGCATATATCTATATACTGATAGTACACAGGCATATATCTATATACTGATAGCACACAGGCATATATCTATATACTGATAGTACACAGCCATATATCTATATACTGATAGTACACAGGCGTATATCTATACACTGATAGTACACAGGCATATATCTATATACTGATAGTACACAGGCATATATCTATATACTGATAGTACACAGGCATATATCTATATACTGATAGTACACAGGCATATATCTATATACTGATAGTACACAGGCATATATCTATATACTGATAGTACACAGGCATATATCTATATACTGATAGCACACAGGCATATATCTATATACTGATAGTACACAGGCATATATCTATATACTGATAGTACACAGGCATATATCTATATACTGATAGTACACAGGCATATATCTATACACTGATAGTACACAGGCATATATCTATATACTGATAGTACACAGGCATATATCTATATACTGATAGCACACAGGCATATATCTATATACTGATAGCACACAGGCATATATCTATATACTGATAGTACACAGGCATATATCTATATACTGATAGTACACAGGCATATATCTATACACTGATAGTACACAGGCATATATCTATATACTGATAGTACACAGGCATATATCTATATACTGATAGCACACAGGCATATATCTATATACTGATAGCACACAGGCATATATCTATATACTGATAGTACACAGGCATATATCTATATACTGATAGTACACAGGCATATATCTATATACTGATAGCACACAGGCATATATCTATATACTGATAGCACACAGGCATATATCTATATACTGATAGCACACAGGCATATATCTATACACTGATAGTACACAGGCATATATCTATATACTGATAGTACACAGGCATATATCTATATACTGATAGTACACAGGCATATATCTATATACTGATAGTACACAGGCATATATCTATATACTGATAGCACACAGGCATATATCTATATACTGATAGTACACAGGCATATATCTATATACTGATAGTACACAGGCATATATCTATATACTGATAGCACACAGGCATATATCTATATACTGATAGCACACAGGCATATATCTATATACTGATAGTACACAGGCATATATCTATATACTGATAGTACACAGGCATATATCTATATACTGATAGTACACAGGCATATATCTATATACTGATAGCACACAGGCATATATCTATATACTGATAGCACACAGGCATATATCTATATACTGATAGTACACAGGCATATATCTATATACTGATAGCACACAGGCGTATATCTATACACTGATAGTACACAGGCATATATCTATATACTGATAGCACACAGGCATATATCTATATACTGATAGTACACAGGCATATATCTATATACTGATAGCACACAGGCATATATCTATACACTGATAGCACACAGGCATATATCTATATACTGATAGTACACAGGCATACATGTATATACTGATAGTACACAGGCATATATCTATATACTGATAGTACACAGGCATATATCTATATACTGATAGTACACAGCCATATATCTATATACTGATAGTACACAGGCATATATCTATATACTGATAGTACACAGGCATATATCTATACACTGATAGTACACAGGCATATATCTATATACTGATAGTACACAGGCATATATCTATATACTGATAGTACAGAGGCATATATCTATATACTGATAGTACACAGGCATATATCTATATACTGATAGTACACAGGCATATATCTATATACTGATAGTACACAGGCATATATCTATATACTGATAGCACACAGGCATATATCTATATACTGATAGCACACAGGCATATATCTATATACTGATAGCACACAGGCATATATCTATATACTGATAGCACACAGGCATATATCTATATACTGATAGCACACAGGCATATATCTATATACTGATAGTACACAGCCATATATCTATATACAGATAGTACACAGGCATACATCTATATACTGATAGCACACAGGCATACATCTATATACTGATAGTACACAGGCATATATCTATATACTGATAGTACACAGGCATATATCTATATACTGATAGTGCACAGGCATATATCTATATACTGATAGTACACAGGCATATATCTATATACTGATAGTACAAGGCATATATCTATATACTGACAGTACACAGGCATATATCTATACACTGATAGCACACAGGCATATATCTATACACTGATAGTACACAGGCCTATATCTATATACTGATAGCACACAGGCATATATCTATATACTGATAGCACACAGGCATATATCTATATACTGATAGTACACAGGCATATATCTATACACTGATAATACACAGGCATATATCTATATACTGATAGTACACAGGCATATATCTATATACTGATAGTACACAGGCATATATCTATACACTGATAATACACAGGCATATATCTATATACTGATAGTACACAGGCATATATCTATATACTGATAGCACACAGGCATATATCTATACACTGATAGCACACAGGCATATATCTATACACTGATAGTACACAGGCCTATATCTATATACTGATAGCACACAGGCATATATCTATATACTGATAGTACACAGGCATATATCTATATACTGATAGTACACAGGCATATATCTATACACTGATAGCACACAGGCATATATCTATATACTGATAGTACACTGGCATATATCTATATACTGATAGTACACAGGCATATATCTATATACTGATAGTACACAGGCATATATCTATACACTGATAATACACAGGCATATATCTATATACTGATAGTACACAGGCATATATCTATATACTGATAGTACACAGGCATATATCTATATACTGATAGTACACAGGCATATATCTATATACTGATAGTACACAAGCATATATCTATATACTGATAGTACACAGGTATATATCTATATACTGATAGCACACAGGCATATATCCATATACTGATAGCACACAGGCATATATCTATACACTGATAGAACACAGGCATATATTAGTACACAGCCATATATCTATATACTGATAGCACACAGGCATATATCTATATACTGATAGTACACAGGCATATATCTATATACTGATAGTACACAGGCGTATATCTATATACTGATAGTACACAGGCGTATATCTATATACTGATAGTACACAGGCGTATATCTATATACTGATAGTACACAGGCGTATATCTATATACTGATAGTACACAGGCGTATATCTATATACTGATAGTACACAGGCATATATCTATATACAGATAGTACACAGGCATATATCTATACACTGATAGTACAGAGGCATATATCTATATACTGATAGTACACAGGCATATATCTATATACTGATAGTACACAGGCATATATCTATATACTGATAGCACACAGGCATATATCTATATACTGATAGCACACAGTCATATATCTATATACTGATAGCACACAGGCATATATCTATATACTGATAGTACACAGGCCTATATCTATATACTGATAGTACACAGGCATATATCTATACACTGATAGCACACAGGCATATATCTATATACTGATAGCACACAGGCATATATCTATATACTGATAGCACACAGGCATATATCTATATACTGATAGTACACAGGCCTATATCTATATACTGATAGTACACAGGCATATATCTATACACTGATAGTACACAGGCGTATATCTATATACTGATAGTACACAGGCGTATATCTATATACTGATAGTACACAGGCATATATCTATATACTGATAGTACACAGGCATATATCTATATACTGATAGTACACAGGCATATATCTATATACTGATAGTACACAGGCATATATCTATATACTGATAGTACACAGGCATATATCTATACACTGATAGTACACAGGCATATATCTATATACTGATAGTACACAGGTATATATCTATATACTGATAGTACACAGGCATATATCTATATACTGATAGTACACAGGCATATATCTATATACTGATAGTACACAGGCATATATCTATATACTGATAGAACACAGGCATATATTAGTACACAGCCATATATCTATATACTGATAGCACACAGGCATATATCTATATACTGATAGTACACAGGCATATATCTATATACTGATAGTACACAGGCGTATATCTATATACTGATAGTACACAGGCGTATATCTATATACTGATAGTACACAGGCGTATATCTATATACTGATAGTACACAGGCGTATATCTATATACTGATAGTACACAGGCGTATATCTATATACTGATAGTACACAGGCATATATCTATATACAGATAGTACACAGGCATATATCTATACACTGATAGTACAGAGGCATATATCTATATACTGATAGTACACAGGCATATATCTATATACTGATAGTACACAGGCATATATCTATATACTGATAGCACACAGGCATATATCTATATACTGATAGCACACAGTCATATATCTATATACTGATAGCACACAGGCATATATCTATATACTGATAGTACACAGGCCTATATCTATATACTGATAGTACACAGGCATATATCTATACACTGATAGCACACAGGCATATATCTATATACTGATAGCACACAGGCATATATCTATATACTGATAGCACACAGGCATATATCTATATACTGATAGTACACAGGCCTATATCTATATACTGATAGTACACAGGCATATATCTATACACTGATAGCACACAGGCATATATCTATACACTGATAGTACACAGGCCTATATCTATATACTGATAGCACACAGGCATATATCTATATACTGATAGCACACAGGCATATATCTATATACTGATAGTACACAGGCATACATCTATATACTGATAGCACACTGGCATATATCTATATACTGATAGTACACAGGCTTATATCTATATACTGATAGTACACAGGCATATATCTATATACTGATAGTACACAGGCATATATCTATATACTGATAGTACACAGGCATATATCTATATACTGATAGTACACAGGCATATATCTATATACTGATAGTACACAGGCATATATCTATACACTGATAGTACACAGGCATATATCTATATACTGATAGTACACAGGCATATATCTATATACTGATAGTACACAGGCATATATCTATATACTGATAGTACACAGGCATATATCTATATACTGATAGCACACAGGCATATATCTATATACTGATAGTACACAGGCATATATCTATATACTGATAGCACACAGGCATATATCTATATACTGATAGCACATAGGCATATATCTATATACTGATAGCACACAGGCATATATCTATATACTAATAGTACACAGGCATATATCTATATACTGATAGCACACAGGCATATATCTATATACTGATAGCACACAGGCATATATCTATATACTGATAGCACACAGGCATATATCTATATACTGATAGTACACAGGCATACATCTATATACTGATAGTACACAGGCATATATCTATATACTGATAGCACACAGGCATATATCTATATACTGATAGCACACAGGCATATATCTATATACTGATAGCACACAGGCATATATCTATATACTGATAGCACACAGGCATATATCTATATACTGATAGTACACAGGCATATATCTATATACTGATAGTACACAGGCGTATATCTATACACTGATAGTACACAGGCATATATCTATATACTGATAGCACACAGGCATATATCTATATACTGATAGTACACAGGCATATATCTATATACTGATAGCACACAGGCATATATCTATACACTGATAGCACACAGGCATATATCTATATACTGATAGTACACAGGCATACATGTATATACTGATAGTACACAGGCATATATCTATATACTGATAGTACACAGGCATATATCTATATACTGATAGTACACAGCCATATATCTATATACTGATAGTACACAGGCATATATCTATATACTGATAGCACACAGGCATATATCTATATACTGATAGTAACACAGGCATATATCTATATACTGATAGTACACAGGCATATATCTATATACTGATAGTACACAGGCATATATCTATATACTGATAGTACACAGGCATATATCTATATACTGATAGCACACAGGCATATATCTATATACTAGATAGTACACAGGCATATATCTATATACTGATAGTACACAGGCATATATCTATATACTGATAGCACACAGGCATATATCTATATACTGATAGCACACAGGCATATATCTATATACTGATAGTACACAGGCATATATCTATATACTGATAGTACACAGGCATATATCTATATACTGATAGTACACAGGCATATATCTATATACTGATAGTACACAGGCATATATCTATATACTGATAGTACACAGGCATATATCTATATACTGATAGTACACAGGCATATATCTATACACTGATAGCACACAGGCATATATCTATACACTGATAGTACACAGGCATATATCTATATACTGATAGCACACAGGCATATATCTATATACTGATAGCACACAGGCATATATCTATATACTGATAGTACACAGGCATATATCTATATACTGATAGTACACAGGCATATATCTATATACTGATAGTACACAGGCATATATCTATATACTGATAGTACACAGGCATATATCTATACACTGATAGTACACAGGCATATATCTATATACTGATAGTACACAGGCATATATCTATATACTGATAGTACACAGGCATATATCTATATACTGATAGTACACAGGCATATATCTATATACTGATAGTACACAGGCATATATGAACATACTGATAGTACACAGGCATATATCTATACACTGATAGTACACAGGCATATATCTATATACTGATAGCACACAGGCATATATCTATATACTGATAGCACACAGGCATATATCTATATACTGATAGCACACAGGCATATATCTATATACTGATAGCACACAGGCATATATCTATATACTGATAGTACACAGCCATATATCTATATACAGATAGTACACAGGCATACATCTATATACTGATAGCACACAGGCATACATCTATATACTGATAGTACACAGGCATATATCTATATACTGATAGTACACAGGCATATATCTATATACTGATAGTGCACAGGCATATATCTATATACTGATAGTACACAGGCATATATCTATATACTGATAGTACAAGGCATATATCTATATACTGACAGTACACAGGCATATATCTATACACTGATAGCACACAGGCATATATCTATACACTGATAGTACACAGGCCTATATCTATATACTGATAGCACACAGGCATATATCTATATACTGATAGCACACAGGCATATATCTATATACTGATAGTACACAGGCATATATCTATACACTGATAATACACAGGCATATATCTATATACTGATAGTACACAGGCATATATCTATATACTGATAGTACACAGGCATATATCTATACACTGATAATACACAGGCATATATCTATATACTGATAGTACACAGGCATATATCTATATACTGATAGCACACAGGCATATATCTATACACTGATAGCACACAGGCATATATCTATACACTGATAGTACACAGGCCTATATCTATATACTGATAGCACACAGGCATATATCTATATACTGATAGTACACAGGCATATATCTATATACTGATAGTACACAGGCATATATCTATACACTGATAGCACACAGGCATATATCTATATACTGATAGTACACTGGCATATATCTATATACTGATAGTACACAGGCATATATCTATATACTGATAGTACACAGGCATATATCTATACACTGATAATACACAGGCATATATCTATATACTGATAGTACACAGGCATATATCTATATACTGATAGTACACAGGCATATATCTATATACTGATAGTACACAGGCATATATCTATATACTGATAGTACACAAGCATATATCTATATACTGATAGTACACAGGTATATATCTATATACTGATAGCACACAGGCATATATCCATATACTGATAGCACACAGGCATATATCTATACACTGATAGAACACAGGCATATATTAGTACACAGCCATATATCTATATACTGATAGCACACAGGCATATATCTATATACTGATAGTACACAGGCATATATCTATATACTGATAGTACACAGGCGTATATCTATATACTGATAGTACACAGGCGTATATCTATATACTGATAGTACACAGGCGTATATCTATATACTGATAGTACACAGGCGTATATCTATATACTGATAGTACACAGGCGTATATCTATATACTGATAGTACACAGGCATATATCTATATACAGATAGTACACAGGCATATATCTATACACTGATAGTACAGAGGCATATATCTATATACTGATAGTACACAGGCATATATCTATATACTGATAGTACACAGGCATATATCTATATACTGATAGCACACAGGCATATATCTATATACTGATAGCACACAGTCATATATCTATATACTGATAGCACACAGGCATATATCTATATACTGATAGTACACAGGCCTATATCTATATACTGATAGTACACAGGCATATATCTATACACTGATAGCACACAGGCATATATCTATATACTGATAGCACACAGGCATATATCTATATACTGATAGCACACAGGCATATATCTATATACTGATAGTACACAGGCCTATATCTATATACTGATAGTACACAGGCATATATCTATACACTGATAGTACACAGGCGTATATCTATATACTGATAGTACACAGGCGTATATCTATATACTGATAGTACACAGGCATATATCTATATACTGATAGTACACAGGCATATATCTATATACTGATAGTACACAGGCATATATCTATATACTGATAGTACACAGGCATATATCTATATACTGATAGTACACAGGCATATATCTATACACTGATAGTACACAGGCATATATCTATATACTGATAGTACACAGGTATATATCTATATACTGATAGTACACAGGCATATATCTATATACTGATAGTACACAGGCATATATCTATATACTGATAGTACACAGGCATATATCTATATACTGATAGAACACAGGCATATATTAGTACACAGCCATATATCTATATACTGATAGCACACAGGCATATATCTATATACTGATAGTACACAGGCATATATCTATATACTGATAGTACACAGGCGTATATCTATATACTGATAGTACACAGGCGTATATCTATATACTGATAGTACACAGGCGTATATCTATATACTGATAGTACACAGGCGTATATCTATATACTGATAGTACACAGGCGTATATCTATATACTGATAGTACACAGGCATATATCTATATACAGATAGTACACAGGCATATATCTATACACTGATAGTACAGAGGCATATATCTATATACTGATAGTACACAGGCATATATCTATATACTGATAGTACACAGGCATATATCTATATACTGATAGCACACAGGCATATATCTATATACTGATAGCACACAGTCATATATCTATATACTGATAGCACACAGGCATATATCTATATACTGATAGTACACAGGCCTATATCTATATACTGATAGTACACAGGCATATATCTATACACTGATAGCACACAGGCATATATCTATATACTGATAGCACACAGGCATATATCTATATACTGATAGCACACAGGCATATATCTATATACTGATAGTACACAGGCCTATATCTATATACTGATAGTACACAGGCATATATCTATACACTGATAGCACACAGGCATATATCTATACACTGATAGTACACAGGCCTATATCTATATACTGATAGCACACAGGCATATATCTATATACTGATAGCACACAGGCATATATCTATATACTGATAGTACACAGGCATACATCTATATACTGATAGCACACTGGCATATATCTATATACTGATAGTACACAGGCTTATATCTATATACTGATAGTACACAGGCATATATCTATATACTGATAGTACACAGGCATATATCTATATACTGATAGTACACAGGCATATATCTATATACTGATAGTACACAGGCATATATCTATATACTGATAGTACACAGGCATATATCTATACACTGATAGTACACAGGCATATATCTATATACTGATAGTACACAGGCATATATCTATATACTGATAGTACACAGGCATATATCTATATACTGATAGTACACAGGCATATATCTATATACTGATAGCACACAGGCATATATCTATATACTGATAGTACACAGGCAT